>NC_089827.1:78572438-78719752 GCF_035046505.1 Tiliqua scincoides | reverse complement strand
TGGCTGGGCTGTTAGACTGCACTCCTATGCACCCTTACCAGGAAGAAAGCCCCATTCACTCTGATGGGGCTTACTCTCTAGGTAGACAGGGTAGGCTGGGGCTGTGAGGCTGCACTCCTATGCACCATTACATGGGAGTAAGCCCTCATTGACTCTGATGGACTTACTTTCTGGGTAGAAAGGGGTAGGCTTGGGCTGTAAGGCTGCACTCCTATGCCACTCTTACCTGGAGTAAGCCCCATTCACTCTGATGGGGCTTACTTCTGGTAGAAAGGGCTAGGCTGGGGCTGTGAGGCTGCACTCCTATGCACCCTTACCTGGGAGAGGGGAGTAAGCCCCATTGACTCTGATGGGGTTTACTTCTGGGTAGACAGGGCTAGGCTGGGGCTGTGAGGCTGCACTCCTATGCACCCTTACCTGGGAGTAAGCCCCACTGACCTCTGATGGGGCTTACTTCTGGGTAGACAGGGCTAGGCTTGGGCTGTGAGGCTACACTCCTATGCATCCTTACCTGGAAGTAAGCCCCCATTCACTCTGATGGGCTTACTTCTGGGTAGACAGGGCTAGGCTGGGGCTGTGAGGCTGCACTCCTATGCACCCTTACCAGGGAGTAAGCCCCATTCACTCTGATGGGGCTTACTTCTGGGTAGAAAGGGCTAGCTTGGGCTGTAAGGCTGCACTCCTATGCACCCTTACCTGGGAGTAAGCCCCATAGACTGCAGCATTGGCTTACTTCTGAGTTGACAGGGCTAGGCTTGGGCTGTGAGCCTGCACTCCTATGCAACCTTACCTGGGAGTAAGCCCCACTGACTCTGATGGGGCTTACTTCTGGGTAGACAGGGCTCGGCTGTGGGCTGTGAGGCTGCACTCTTATGCACCCTTACCTGGAGTAAGCCACATTCACTCTGAAGGGACTTACTTTGGGTAGACAGGGCTCGGCTTGGGCTGTGAGGCTGCACTCCTATGCACCCCTTACCTGGGAGTAAGCCCCCATTCACTCTGATGGGGCTTACTTCTGGGTAGACAGGGCTAGGCTGGGGCTGTGAGGCTGCACTCCTATGCACCCTTACCTGGGAGTAAGCCCCACTGACTCTGATGGGGCTTACTTCTGGGTAGACAGGGCTAGGCTTGGGCTGTGAGGCTACACTCCTATGCATCCTTACCTGGAAGTAAGCCCCATTCACTCTGATAGGGCTTACTTCTGGGTAGACAGGGCTAGGCTGGGGCTGTGAGGCTGCACTCCTATGCACCCTTACCTGGGAGAGTAAGCCCCATTCTCTCTGATGGGGTACTTCTGGGTAGAAAGGGCTAGGCTTGGGCTGTAGGCTGCACTCCTATGCACCCTTACCTGGGAGTAAGCCCCATAGACTGCAGCATGGCTTACTTCTGAGTAGACAGGGCTAGGCTTGGGCTGCGAGCCTGCACTCCTATGCAACCTTACCTGGGAGTAAGCCTCACTGACTCTGATGGGGCTTACTTCTGGGTAGACAGGGCTCGGCGTGGGCTGTGAGGCTGCACTCTTATGCACCCCTTACCTGGGTGTAAGCCACATTCACTCTGAAGGGACTTACTTCTGGGTAGACAGGCTCGGCTTGGGCTGTGAGGCTGCACTCCTATGGCACCCTTACCTGGGAGTAAGCCCCATTCACTCTGATGGGCTTACTTCTGGGTAGACAGGGCTCGGCTTGGGCTGTGAGGCTGCATCCTATACATCGTTACCTGGGAGAAAGCCACCACTGACTCTGATGGGGCTTACTTCTGGGTAGACAGGGCTAGGCTGGAGCTGTGAGGCTGCACTCCTATGTACTCTTACTTGGGAGTAAGCCCGACTGACTCTGATGGGGCTTACTTCTGGGTAGACAGAGCTCGGCTTGGGCTGTGAGGCTGCACTCCTATGCACTCTTACCTGGGAGTAGGCCCCATTCACTCTGATGGGCTTACTTCTGGGTAGAAAGGGCTAGGCTTGGGCTGTAAGGCTGCACTCCTATGCACCCTTACCTGGGAGTAAGCCCCATTGACTGCAGCGTGGCTTACTTCTGATTAGACAGGGCTAGGCTTGGGCTGTGAGGCTGCACTCCTATGCACCCTTACCTGGGAGTAAGCCCCCATTCACTCTGATGGGGCTTACTTCTGGGTAGACAGGGCTAGGCTGGGGCAGTGAGGCTGTACTCCTATGCACCCTTACTTGGGAGTAAGCCCCACTGACTCTGATGGGGCTTTCTTCTGGGTAGACAGGGCTAGGCTGGGGCTGTGAGGCTGCACTCCAATGCACCCATACCTGGGAGTAAGCCACATTCACTCCTAGCCCATTCACTCTGATGGGGCTCTTCTTCAGGGTAGACAGGGCTAGGCTGGGGCTGTGATGCATGCACTCCTATGCACCCTTACCTGGGAGTAAGCTCCATTCACTCTGATGGGGCTTACTTCTGGGTAGACAGGGCCTCGGCTTGGGCTGTGAGGCTGCACTCCTATGCACCCTTATCTGGAAGTAAGCCCCATTCACTCTGATGCGGCTTACTTCTGGGTAGACAGGGCTAGGCTGGGGCTGAGAGGCTGCAACTCCTATGCCACCCTTACCTGGGAATAAGCCCCATTCACACTGATGGGGCTTACTTCTGGGTAGACAGGGCTCGGCTGGGGCTGTGAGGCTGCACTCCTATGCACCCTTACCTGGGAGTAAGCCCCACTGACTCTGATGGGGCTTACTTCTGGGTAGACAGGGCTAGGCTGAGGCCTGTGAGACTGCACTCCCTATGCACCCTTACCTGGAAGAAAGCCCCCATTCCACTCTGATGGGGCTTACTTCTGGGTAGACAGGGCTAGGCTGGGGCTGTGAGCTGCACTCCTAAGCACCCTTGCCTGGGAGTAAGCCCCACTGACTCTGATGGGCCTTACTTCTGGGTAGAAAGGTCTAGGCTTGGGCTGTGAGGCTGCACTCCTATGCACCCTTACCTCGGAGTAAGCACCATTCAAGCTGATGGGGTTTACTTCAGGCTAGACAGGGCTAGGCTGGGGCTGTGAGGATGCACTTCTATGCACCCTTACCTGGGAGTAAGCCCCATTCACTCTGATGGGGCTTATTTCTGGTAGACAGGGCTAGGCTGGGGCTGTGAGGCTGCCACTCCTATGCACCCTTACCTGGGAGTAAGCCCCACTGACTCTGATGGTGCTTACTTCTGGGTAGACAGGGCTCGCTTGGGCTTGTGAGTCTGCACTCCTATGCACCCTCACCTGGAAGAAAGCCCCATTCACTCTGATGGGGCTTTACTTCTGCGTAGACAGGGCTCGGCTTGGGCTGTGAGGCTGCACTCCTATGCACCCTTACCTGGGAGTAAGCCCCATTCACTCTGATGGGGCTTACTTCTGGGTAGAAAGGGCTAGGCTTGGGCTGTAAGGCTGCACTCCTATGCACCCTTACCTGGGAGTAAGCCCCATTGACACTGATGGGACTTACTTCTGGTAGAAAGGGCTAGGCTTGGGCTGTAAGGCTGCACTCCTATGCACTCTTACCTGGAGTAAGCCCCATTCACTCTGATGGGGCTTACTTCTGGGTAGAAAGGGCTAGGCTGGGTCTGTGAGGCTGCACCCCTATGCACCCTTACCTGGGAGTAAGCCCCATTGACTCTGATGGGGTTTACTTCTGGGTAGACAGGGCTCGGCTGGGGCTGTGAGGCTGCACTCCTATGCACCCTTACCTGGGAGTAAGCCCCATTCACTCTGATGGGGCTTACTTCTGGGTAGACCACGGCTAGGCTGGGGCTGTTGAGGCTGCACTCCTATGCACCCTTACCTGGGAGTAAGCCCATTGATTCTGATGGAGGTTTACTTCTGGGTAGACAGGGCTAGGCTGGGGCTGTGAGGCTGCACTCCTATGCACCCTTACCTGGGAGTAAGCCCCACTGACTCTGATGGGCTTACTTCTGGGTAGACAGGGCTAGGCTTGGGCTGTGAGGCTACACTCCTATGCATCCTTACCTGGAAGTAAGCCCCATTCACTCTGATAGGGCTTACTTCTGGGTAGACAGGGCTAGGCTGGGGCTGTGAGGCTGCACTCCTATGCACCCTTACCTGGGAGTAAGCCCCATTCACTCTGATGGGGCTTACTTCTGGGTAGAAAGGGCTAGGCTTGGGCTGTAAGGCTGCACTCCTATGCACCCTTACCTGGGAGTAAGCCCCATAGACTGCAGCATGGCTGCTTACTTCTGAGTAGACAGGGCTAGGCTTGGGCTGTGAGCTTGCACTCCTATGCAACCTTACCTGGGAGTAAGCCCCACTGACTCTGATGGGGCTTACTTCTGGGTAGACAGGGCTCGGCGTGGGCTGTGAGGCTGCACTCTTATGCACCCTTACCTGGGAGTAAGCCACATTCATTCTGAAGGGACTTACTTCTGGGTAGACAGGGCTCGGCTTGGGCTGTGAGGCTGCACTCCTATGCACCCTTACCTGGGAGTAAGCCCCATTCACTCTGATGGGGCTTACTTCTGGGTAGACAGGGCTAGGCTGGAGCTGTGAGGCTGCACTCCTATACATCGTTACCTGGGAGAAAGCCCCACAGACTCTGAAGGGGCTTACTTCTGGGTAGACAGGGCTCGGCTTGGGCTGTGAGGCTGCACTCCTATACATCGTTACCTGGGAGAAAGCCACACTGACTCTGATGGGGCTTACTTCTGGGTAGACAGGGCTAGGCTGGAGCTGTGAGCTGCACTCCTATGTACTGTTACTTGGGAGTAAGCCCGACTGGACTCTGATGGGGCTTACTTCTGGGTAGACAGAGCTCGGCTTGGGCTTGTGAGGCTGCGCACTCCTATGCACTCTTACCTGGGAGTAGGCCCCATTCACCTCTGATGGGGCTTACTTCTGGGTAGAAAGGGCTAGGCTTGGGCTGTAAGGCTGCACTCCTCATGCACCCCCTTACCTGTGAGTAAGCCCCCATTGACTGCAGCGTGGCTTACTTCTGATTAGACAGGCTAGGCTTGGGCTGTGAGGCTGCACTCCTATGCACCCTTACCTGGGAGTAAGCCCAATTCACATCTGATGGGGCTTACTTCTGGGTAGACAGGGCTAGGCTGGGGCAGTGAGGCTGTACTCCTATGCACCCTTACTTGGGAGTAAGCCCCACTGACTCTGATGGGGCTTTCTTCTGGGTAGACAGGCTAGGCTGGGGCTGTGAGGCTGCACTCCAATGCACCCATACCTGGGAGTAAGCCACATTCACTCCTAGCCCATTCACTCTGATGGGGCTTTCCTTCAGGGTAGACAGGGCTAGGCTGGGGCTGTGAGGCTGCACCTCCTATGCACCCTTACCTGGAGTAAGCTCCATTCACTCTGATGGGCTTACTTCTGGGTAGACAGGGCTCGGCTTGGCTGTGAGGCTGCACTCCTATGCACCCTTATCTGGAAGTAAGCCCCATTCACTCTGATGCGGCTTACTTCTGGGTAGACAGGGCTAGGCTGGGGCTGAGAGGCTGTACTCCTATGCACCCTTACCTGGGAATAAGCCCCGATTCACACTGATGGGGCTTACTTCTGGGTAGACAGGGCTCGGCTGGGGCTGTGAGGCTGCACTCCTATGCACCCTTACCTGGGAGTAAGCCCCACTGACACTGATGGGGCTTACTTCTGGGTAGACAGGGCTAGGCTGAGGCTGTGAGACTGCACTCCTATGCACCCCTTACCTGGAAGAAAGCCCCATTCACTCTGATGGGGCTTACTTCTGGGTAGACAGGGCTAGGTTGGGGCTGTGAGGCTGCACTCCTAAGCACCCTTGCCTGGGAGTAAGCCCCACTGACTCTGATGGGCTTACTTCAGGGTAGAAAGGGCTAGGCTTGGGCTGTGAGGCTGCACTCCTATGCACCCTTACCTCGGAGTAAGCACCATTCAAGCTGATGGGGTTTACTTCAGGCTAGACAGGGCTAGGCTGGGGTTGTGAGGATGCACTTCTATGCACCCTTACCTGGGAGTAAGCCCCATTCACTCTGATGGGGCTTATTTCTGGGTAGACAGGCTAGGCTGGGGCTGTGAGGCTGCACTCCTATGCACCCCTTACCTGGGAGTAAGCCCCACTGACTCTGATGGTGCTTACTTCTGGGTAGACAGGGCTCGGCTTGGGCTGTGAGTCTGCACTCCTATGCACCCTCACCTGGAAGAAAGCCCATTCACTCTGATGGGGCATACTTCTGCGTAGACAGGGCTCGGCTTGGGCTGTGAGGCTGCACTCCTATGCACCCTTACCTGGGAGTAAGCCCCATTCACTTTGATGGGGCTTACCTCTGGGTAGAAAGGGCTAGGCTTGGGCTGTAAGGCTGCACTCCTATGCACCCTTACCTGGGAGTAAGCCCCATTGACTCTGATGGGACTTACTTCTGGGTAGAAAGGGCTAGGATTGGGCTGTAAGGCTGCACTCCTATGCACTCTTACCTGGGAGTAAGCCCCATTCACTCTGATGGGGCTTACTTCTGGGTAGAAAGGGCTAGGCTGGGGCTGTGAGGCTGCACCCCTATGCACCCTTACCTGGGAGTAAGCCCCATTGACTCTGATGGGTTTACTTCTGGGTAGACAGGGCTCGGCTGGGGCTGTGAGGCTGCACTCCTATGCACCCTTCCTGGGAGTAAGCCCCATTCACTCTGATGGGGCTTACTTCTGGGTAGACACGGCTAGGCTGGGGCTGTGAGGCTGCACTCCTATGCCACCCCTTACCTGGGAGTAAGCCCCACTGACTCTGATGGGGCTTACTTCAGGGTAGAAAGGGCTAGGCTTGGGCTTGTAAGGCTGCACTCCCTATGCACCCTTACCTGGGAATAAGCCCCATTGACTGCAGCGTGGCTTACTTCTGAGTAGACAGGGCTAGGCTTGGGCTGTGATCCTGCACTCCTATGCAACCTTACCTGGAGTAAGGCCCATTGACTCTGATGGGGCGCTACGTCTGGGTAGACCAGGGCTAGGCTGGAGCTGTGAGGCTGCACTCCTATGCACCCTTACCTGGGAGTAAGCCACATTCACTCCTAGCCCATTCACTCTGATGGGCTTACTTCTGGGCAGACAGGGCTAGGCTGGTGCTGTGAGGCTGCACTCCTATGCACCCTTACCTGGGAATAAGCCCCACTGACTCTGATGGGGCTTACTTCTGCATAGACCAGGGCTCGGCGTGGGCTGTGAGGCTGCACTCTTATGCACCACCTTACCCTGGGAGTAAGCCACATTCATTCTGAAGGGACCTTACTTCTGGGTAGACAGGGCTCGGCGTGGGCTGTGAGGCTGCACTCCTATGCACCCTTACTGGGAGTAAGCCAACATTCACTCTGAAGGGGCTTACTTCTGGGTAGACAGGACGAGGCATGGGCTGTGTGGCTGCACTCCTATGCACTCTTACCTGGGAGTAAGCCCCATTCACTCTGATGGGGCTTACTTCTGGGTAGACAGGGCTAGGCTTGGGCTGTAAGGCTGCACTCCTATGCACCCTTACCTGGAACTAAGCCCATTCACTCCTGATGGGGCTTACTTCTGGGTAGACACGGCTCGGCTTGGGCTGTGAGGCTGCACTCCTATGCACCCTTACCTGGGAGTAAGCCCCATTCACTCTGATGGGGCTTACTTCTGGGTAGACAGGGCTAGGCTGGAGCTGTGAGGCTGCACTCCTATGCACCCTTACCTGGGAGTAAGCCCCACTGACTCTGATGCGGCTTACTTCTGGGTAGACAGGGCTCGGCTTGGGCTGTGAGGCTGCACTCCTATGCACCCTTACCTGGAGTAAGCCCCACTGACTCTGATGGGGCTTACTTCTGGGTAGACAGAGCTCGGCTTGGGCTGTGAGGCTGCACTCCTATGCACCCTTACCTGGGAGTAAGCCCCATTGACTGCAGCGTGGCTTACTTCTGAGTAGACAGGGCTAGGCTGGGGCTGTGAGGCTGCACTCCTATGCACCCTTACCTGGGAGTAAGCCACATTCACTCCTCGTCCATTCACTCTGATGGGGCTTACTTCTGGGTAGACAGGGCTAGGCTGGGGCAGTGAGGCTGTACTCCTATGCACCCTTACTGGGAGTAAGCCCCACTGACTCTGATGGGCTTTCCTTCTGGTAGACAGGGCTAGGCAGGGGCTGTGAGGCTGCACTCCTATGCACCCTTACCTGGGAGTAAGCTCCATTCACTCTGATGGGGCTTACTTCTGGGTAGACAGGGCTCGGCATGGGCTGTGAGGCTGCACTCCTATGCACCCTTATCTGGAAGTAAGCCCCATTCACACTGATGGGGCTTACTTCTGGGTAGACAGGGCTTAGGCTGGGGCTGTGAGGCTGCACTGCTATGCACCCCTTACCTGAGAATAAGCCCCATTCACAGTGATGGGGCTTACTTCTGGGTAGACAGGGCTAGGCTGGGGCTGTGAGGCTGCACTCCTATGCACCCTTACCTCGGAGTAAGCACCATTCAAGCTGATGGGGCATACTTCAGGCTAGACCAGGGCTAGGCTGGGGTTGTGAGGATGCAACTTCTATGCACCCTTACCTGGGAGTAAGCCCCATTCACTCTGATGGGGCTTATTTCTGGGTAGACAAGGCTAGGCTGAGGCTGTGAGGCTGCACTCCTATGCACCCTTACCTGGGAGTAAGCCCCAATCACTCTGATGGTGCTTACTTCTGGGTAGACAGGGCTCGGCTTGGGCTGTGAGGCTGCACTCCTATGCATCCTTACCAGGGAGTAAGCCCCATTCACTCTGATGGGGCTTACTTCTGGGTAGACAGGGCTAGGCTGGGGCTGTGAGGCTGCACTCCTATGCACTCTTACCTGGCAGTAAGCCCCATTCACTCTGATGGGTCTTACTTCTGGGTAGAAAGGGCTAGGCATGGGCTCTGAGGCTACACTCCTATGCACCCTTCCATGGGAGTAAGCCCCCATTGACTCTGATGGGGCTTACTTCTCGGTAGAACAGGGCTAGGCTTGGGCTGTGAGGCTACACTCCTATGCACCCTTAACCTGGAAGTAAGCCCCATTCACTCTGATATGGCTTAATTCTGGGTAGACAGGGCTAGGCTGGGGCTGTGAGGCTGCACTCCTATGCACCCTTACCTGGGAGTAAGCCCCACTGACTCTGATGGGGCTTACTTCTGGGTAGACAGGGCTAGGCTGAGGCTTGTGAGACTGCACTCCTATGCACCCTTACCTGGAAGAAAGCCCCATTGACTCTGATGGGGCTTAACTTCTGGGTAGACAGGGCTAGGCTGGGGCTGTGAGGCTGCACTCCTATGCACCCTTGCCTGGGAGTAAGCCCCACTGACTCTGATGGGCTTACTTCTCGGTAGACAGGGCTAGGCTTGGGCTGTGAGGCCTACACTCCTATGCACCCTTACCTGGAAGAAAGCCCCATTGACTCTGATGGGGCTTACTTCTGGGTAGACAGGGCTAGGCTTGGGGCTGTGAGGCTGCACTCCTATGCACCCTTACCTCGGAATAAGCGCCATTCAAGCTGATGGGGCTTACTTCAGGCTAGACAGGGCTAGGCTGGGGTTGTGAGGCTGCACTCCTATGCACCCTTACCTGGGAGTAAGCCCCATTCACTCTAATGGGCTTATTTCTGGGTAGACAGGGCTAGGCTGGGGCTGTGAGGCTGCACTCCTATGCACCCTTACCTGGGAGTAAGCCACACTGACTCTGATGGTGCTTTACTTCTGGGTAGACAGGGCTCGGCTTGGGCTGTGAGGCTGCACTCCTAAGCACCCTTACCTGGGAGTAAGCCCCACTGACTCTGATGGGGCTTACTTCTGGGTAGACAGGGCTCGGTTTGGTTGTGAGGCTGCACTCCTATGCACGCTTACCTGGGAGTAAGCCCCATTCACTCTGATGGGGCTTAATTTTGCGTAGACAGGGCTCGGCTTGGGCTGTGAGGCTGCACTCCTATGCACTCTTACCTGGGAGTAAGCCCCATTGACTGCAGCGTGGCTTACTTCTGAGTATACAGGGCTAGGCTTGGGCTGTGAGCCTGCAACTCCTATGCAACCTTACCTGGGAGTAAGCCCCATTGACTCTGATGGGGCTTACGTCTGGGTAGACAGGGCTAGGCGGGGGCTGTGTGGCTACACTCCTATGCACCCTTACCTGGGAGTAAGCCACATTGAACACCTAGCCCATTCACTCTGATGGGGCTTACTTCTGGGTAGACAGGGCTAGGCTGGGGCTGTGAGGCTGCACTTCTATGCACCCTTACCCTGGGAGTAAGCCCCATTCACTCTGATGGGGCTTACTTCTGGGTAGACAGGGCTAGGCTTGGGCTCTGAGGCTGCACTCGTATGCACCCTTACCTGGAAGTAAGCCCCATTCACTCTGATGAGGCTTACTTCTGGGTAGACAGGGCTCGGGCTTCGGCTGTGAGGCTGAACTCCTATGCACCCTTACCTGGAGTAAGCCCTCATTCACTCTGATGGGGGCTTACTTCTGGATAGAAAGGGCTAGGCTTGGGCTGTAAGGCTGCACGGCTATGCGCACTTACCTGGGAGTAAGCCCCATTGACTGCAGCGTGGCTTACTTCTGAGTAGACAGGGCTAGGCTTGGGCTGTGAGCCAGCACTCCTATGCACCCTTACCTGGGAGTAAGCCCCACTGACTCTGATGGGGCTTACTTCTGGGTAGACAGAGCTCGGCTTGGGCTGTGAGCTGCACTCCTATGCACCCTTACCTGGGAGTAAAGCCCCATTGACTGCAGCGTGGCTTACTTCTGAGTAGACAGGGCTAGGCTGGGGCTGTGAGGCTGCACTCCTATGCACCCTTACCTGGGAGTAAGCCACATTCACTCCTCGTCCATTCACTCTGATGGGGCTTACTTCTGGGTAGACAGGGCTAGGCTGGGGCAGTGAGGCTGTACTCCTATGCACCCTTACCTGGAGTAAGCCCCACTGACTCTGATGGGGCTTTCTTCTGGGTAGACAGGGCTAGGCAGGGGCTGTGAGCTGCACTCCCTATGCACCCTTACCTGGGAGTAAGCTCCATTCACTCTGATGGGGCTTACTTCTGGGTAGACAGGGCTCGGCATGGCTGTGAGGGCTGCACTCCTATGCACCCTTATCTGGAAGTAAGCCCCATTCACTCTGATGGGGCTTACTTCTGGGTAGACAGGGCTAGGCTGGGGCTGTGAGGCTGCACATGCTATGCACCCTTACCTGAGAATAAGCCCATTCACAGTGATGGGGCTTACTTCTGGGTAGACAGGGCTAGGCTGGGGCTGTGAGGCTGCACTCCTATGCACCCTTACCTCGGAGTAAGCACCATTCAAGCTGATTGGGGCATACTTCAGGCTAGACAGGGCTAGGCTGGGGTTAGTGAGGATTGCACTGGCTATGCACCCTTACCTGGGAGTAAGCCCCATTCACTCTGATGGGGCTTATTTCTGGGTAGACAAGGCTAGGCTGAGGCTGTGAGGCTGCACTCTATGCACCCCTTACCTGGAGTAAGCCCCAATCACTCTGATGGTGCTTACTTCTGGGTAGACAGGGCTCGGCTTGGGCTGTGAGGCTGCACTCCTATGCATCCTTACCAGGGAGTAAGCCCCATTCACTCTGATGGGGCTTACTTCTGGGTAGACAGGGCTCGGCTTGGGCTGTGAGGCTGCACTCCTATGCACTCTTACCTGGCAGTAAGCCCCATTCACTCTGATGGGTCTTACTTCTGGTAGAAAGGGCTAGGCATGGGCTCTGAGGCTACACTCCTATGCACCCCTTCCATGGGAGTAAGCCATTGACTCTGATGGGGCTTACTTCTCGGTAGACAGGGCTAGCTTGGGCTGTGAGGCTACACTCCTATGCACCCTTACCTGGAAGTAAGCCCCATTCACTCTGATAGGGCTTAATTCTGGGTAGACAGGGCTAGGCTGGGCTGTGAGGCTGCACTCCTATGCACCCTTACCTGGGAGTAAGCCCCCACTGACTCTGATGGGGCTTACTTCTGGGTAGACAGGGCTAGGCTGAGGCTGTGAGACTGCACTCCTATGCACCCTTACCTGGAAGAAAGCCCCATTGACTCTGATGGGGCTTACTTCTGGGTAGACAGGGCTAGGCTGGGCTGTGAGGCTGCACTCCTATGCACCCTTGCCTGGGAGTAAGCCCCACTGACTCTGATGGGCTTAACTTCTCGGTAGACAGGGCTAGGCTTGGGCTTGTGAGGCTACACTCCTATGCACCCTTACCTGGAAGAAAGCCCCATTAACTCTGATGGGCTTACTTCTGGGTAGACAGGGCTAGGCTGGGGCTGTGAGGCTGCACTCCTATGCACCCTTACCTCGGAATAAGCGCCATTCAAGCTGATGGGGCTTACTTCAGGCTAGACAGGGCTAGGCTGGGGTTGTGAGGCTGCACTCCTATGCACCCTTACCTGGGAGTAAGCCCCATTCACTCTAATGGGGCTTATTTCTGGGTAGACAGGGCTAGGCTGGGGCTGTGAGGCTGCACTCCTATGCACCCTTACCTGGGAGTAAGCCCACTGACTCTGATGGTGCTTACTTCTGGGTAGACAGGGCTCGGCTTGGGCTGTGAGGCTGCACTCCTAAGCACCCTTACCTGGGAGTAAGCCCCACTGACTCTGATGGGGCTTACTTCTGGGTAGACAGGGCTCGGTTTGGGTTGTGAGGCTGCACTCTATGCACGCTTACCTGGAGTAAGCCCCATTCACTCTGATGGGGCTTAATTTTGCGTAGACAGGGCTTGGCTTGGGCAGTGCGGCTGCACTCCTATGCACTCTTACAGGAAGTAAGCCCCCATTCACTCTGATGGGGCTTTCTAGAGAGTAGACGGGGCTAGGCTGGAGCTGGAGGCTGCACTCCTATGCCCCTTACCTGAAAGTAAGCACCATTCACGCTGATGGGATTACGTCTGGGTAGGACAGGGCTAAGCTGGGGCTGTGAGGCTGCACTCCTATGCACTCTTACCTGGGAGTAAGCCCCATTGACTGCAGCGTGGCTTACTTCTGAGTATACAGGGCTAGGCTTGGGCTGTGAGCCTGCACTCCTATGCAACCTTACCTGGAGTAAGCCCATTGACTCTGATGGGGCTTACGTCCTGGGTAGACAGGGCTAGGCGGGGGCTGTGTGGCTACACTCCTATGCACCCTTACCTGGGAGTAAGCCACATTCACACCTAGCCCATTCACTCTGATGGGCTTACTTCTGGGTAGACAGGGCTAGGCTGGGCTGTGAGGCTGCACTCCTATGCACCCTTACCTGGGAGTAAGCCCCATTCACTCTGATGGGGCTTACTTCTGGGTAGACAGGGCTAGCTTGGGCTCTGAGGCTGCACTCGTATGCACCCTTACCCTGGAAGTAAGCCCCATTCACTCTGATGAGGCTTACTTCTGGGTAGACACGGGCTCGGCTTCGGCTGTGAGGCTGAAACTCCTATGCACCCTTACCTGGGAGTAAGCCCCATTCACTCTGATGGGGCTTACTTCTGGATAGAAAGGGCTAGGCTTGGGCTGTAAGGCTGCACGGCTAATGCGCACATTACCTGGGAGTAAGCCCCATTGACTGCAGCGTGGCCTTACTTCTGAGTAGACAGGGCTAGGCTTGGGCTGTGAGCCTAGCACTCCCTATGCACTCCTTACCTGGGAGTAAGCCCCACTGACTCTGATGGTGCTTACTTCTGGGTAGACAGGGCTCGGCTTGGGCCTGTGAGCCTGCACCTCCTAAGCACCAATTACATGGGAGTAAGCCCTCATTGACTCTGATGGGACTTACTTCTGGGTAGAAAGGGCTAGCTTGGGCCTGTAAGGATGCACCTCCTATGCACTCTATACTGGGAGTAAGCCCCATTCACTCTGATGGGGCTTACTTCTGGGTTAGAAAGGGCTAGGCTGGGGCTGTGAGGCTGCCACTCCTATGCACCCTTACCTGGCAGTAAGCCCCATTCACTCTGATGGGGCTTACTTCTAGGTAGACAGGGTAGGTGGGGCTGTGAGGCTGCACTCCTATGCACCATTACATGGGAGTAAGCCTCATTGACCTCTGATGGGACTTACTTCTGGGTAGAAAGGCTAGGCTTGGGCTGTAAGGCTGCACTCCTATGCACTCTTACCTGGAGGTAAGCCCCCATTCACTCTGATGGGGCTTACTTCCTGGGTAGAAAGGGCTACGGCTGGGGCCTGTGAGGCTGCACTCCTATGCACCCTTACCTGGGAGTAAAGCCCCACTGAATCTGATGGTGCTTACTTCTCGGTAGACAGGGCTAGGCATGGGCTCTGAGGCTACACTCCTATGCACCCTTCCATGGGAGTAAGCCCCATTGACTCTGATGGGGCTTACTTCTCGGTAGACAGGGCTCAGGCTTGGGCTGTGAGGCTACACTCCTAGCACCCTTACCTGGAAGTAAGCCCCATTCACTCTGATGGGGCTATTTCTGGTAGACAAGGCTAGGCTTGGGGCTGTGAGGCCTGCACTCCTATGCACCCTTACCTGGGAGTAAGCCCCAATCACTTGATGGTGCTTACTTCCTGGGTAGACAGGGCTCGGCTTGGCTGTGAGGCTGCACTCCTATGCATCCTTACCAGGGAGTAAGCCCCATTCACTCTGATGGGGCTTACTTCTGGGTAGACAGGGCTCGGCTTGGGCTGTGAGGCTGCACTCCTATGCACTCTTACCTGGCAGTAAGCCCCATTCACTCTGATGGGTCTTACTTCTGGGTTAGAAAGGGCTAGGCATGGGCTCTGAGGCTACACTCCTATGCACCCTTCCATGGGAGTAAGCCCCATTGACTCTGATGGGGCTTACTTCTCGGTAGACAGGGCTAGGCTTGGGCTGTGAGGCTACACTCCTATGCAACCCTTACCTGGAAGTAAGTCCACATTCACTCTGATAGGGCTTCATTCTGGGTAGACAGGGCTAGGCTGGGCTGTGAGGAGGCTGCGCACTCCTATGCAACCCTTACCTGGGAGTAAGCCCACTGACTCTGATGGGGCTTACTTCTGGGTAGACAGGGCTAGGCTAAGGCTGTGAGACTGCACTCCTATGCACCCTTACCTGGGAGTAAGCCCCATAGACTGCAGCATGGCTTACTTCTGAGTAGACAGGGCTAGACCTGGGCTGTGAGCCTGCACTCCTAAGCACCCTTACCTGGGAGTAAGCCCCACTGACTCTGATGGGGCTTACTTCTGGGTAGACAGGGCTAGGCTGAGGCTGTGAGACTGCACTCCTAGTGCACCCTTACCTGGAAGAAAGCCCATTGACTCTGATGGGGCTTACTTCTGGGTAGACAGGGCTAGGCTGGGGCTGTGAGGCTGCACTCCTATGCACCCTTGCCTGGGAGTAAGCCCACTGACTCTGATGGGGCTTACTTCTGGGTAGAAAGGGCTAGGCTTGGGCTGTGAGGCTGCAACCTCCTATGCACCCTTACCTCGGAATAAGCGCCATTCAAGCTGATGGGGTTTACTTCAGGCTAGACAGGGGCTAGGCTGGGGTTGTGAGGATGCACTTCTATGCACCCTTACCTGGGAGTAAGCCCCCATTCACCTCTGATGGGGCTTATTTCTGGGTAGACAGGGCTAGGCTGGGGCTGTGAGGCTGCACTCCTATGCACACCCTTACCTGGGAGTAAGCCCCACTGACTCTGATGGTGCTTACTTCTGGGTAGACAGGCTCGGCTTGGGCTCGTGAGTCTGCACTCCTATGCACCCTCACCTGGAAGAAAGCCCCATTCACTCTGACTGGGGCTTACTTCCTGCGTAGACAGGGCTCGGCTTGGGCTGTGAGGCTGCACTCCTATGCACCCTTACCTGGGAGTAAGCACCCCATTCACTCTGATGGGGCTTACTTCTGGGTAGAAAGGGCTAGGCTTGGGCTGTAAGGCTGCACTCCTATGCACCCTTACCTGGGAGTAAGCCCCCATTCACTCTGATGGGCTTACTTCTGGGTAGAAAGGTGCTAGGCTGGGGCTGTGAGGCTGCACCCCTATGCACCCTTACCTGGGAGTAAGCCCCATTGACTCTGATGGGGTTTACTTCTGGGTAGACAGGGCTCGGCTGGGGCTGTGAGGCTGCACTCCTCTATGCACCCTCTACCCTGGGAGTAAGCCCCATTCACTCTGATGGGGCTTACTTCTGGGTAGACACGGCGTAGGCTGGGGCTGTGAGGCCTGCACTCCTATGCACCCTTACCTGGAGTAAGCCCCCATTGACTCTGATACGGTGGTTTACTTCTGGGTAGACAGGGCTAGGCTGGGGCTGTGAGGCTGCACTCCTATGCACCCTTACCTGGGAGTAAGCCCCACTGACTCTGATGGGGCTTACTTCTGGGTAGACAGGGCTAGGCTTGTGCTGTGAGGCTACACTCCTATGCATCCTTACCTGGAAGTAAGCCCATTCACTCTGATAGGGCTTACTTCTGGGTAGACAGGGCTAGGCTGGGGCTGTGAGGCTGCACTCCTATGCACCCTTACTGGGAGTAAGCCCCATTCACTCTGATGGGGCTTACTTTGGGTAGAAAGGGCTAGGCTTGGGCTGTAAGGCTGCACTCCTATGCACCCTTACCTGGGAGTAAGCCCCATAGACTGCAGCATGGCTTACTTCTGAGTAGACAGGGCTAGGCTTGGGCTGTGAGCTTGCACTCCTATGCAACCTTACCTGGGAGTAAGCCCCACTGACTCTGATGGGGCTTACTTCTGGGTAGACAGGCTCGGCTTGGGCTGTGAGGCAGCACTCCTATGCACCCTTACCTTGGAGTAAGCCCCATTCACTCTGATGGGGCTTACTTCTGGGTAGACAGGGCTAGGCTGGGAGCTGTGAGGCTGCACTCCTATGCATCCTTACCTGGGAGTAAGCCCCACAGACTCTGAAGCGGGCTTACTTCTGGGTAGACAGGGCTCGGCTTGGGCTGTGAGGCTGCACTCCTATACATCGTTACCTGGGAGAAAGCCACACTGACTCTGATGGGGCTTACTTCTGGGTAGACCAGGGCTAGCTGGAGCTGTGAGGCTGCACTCCTATGTACTGTTACTTGGGAGTAAGCCCGACTGACTCTGATGGGGCTTACTTCTGGGTAAGACAGAGCTCGGCTTGGGCTGTGAGGCTGCACTCCTATGCACTCTTACCTGGGAGTAGGCCCCATTCACTCTGATGGGGCTTACCTTCTGGGTAGAAAGGGCTAGGCTTGGGCTGTAAGGCTGCACTCCTATGCACCCTTACCTGGGAGTAAGCCCCATTGACTGCAGCGTGGCTTACTTCTGATTAGACAGGGCTAGGCTTGGGCTGTGAGGCTGCACTCCTATGCACCCTTACCTGGGAGTAAGCCCCATTCACTCTGATGGGGCTTACTTCTGGGTAAGACAGGGCTAGGCTGGGGCAGTGAGGCTGTACTCCTATGCACCCTTACTTGGGAGTAAGCCCCCACTGACTCTGATGGGCTTTCTTCTGGGTAGACAGGGCTAGGCTGGGGCTGTGAGGCTGCACTCCAATGCACCCATACCTGGGAGTAAGCCACATTCACTCCTAGCCCATTCACTCTGAAGGGGCTTTCTTCAGGGTAGACAGGGCTAGGCTGGGGCTGTGAGGCTGCACTCCTATGCACCTTACCTGGGAGTAAGCTCCATTCACTCTGATGGGGCTTACTTCTGGGTAGACAGGGCTCGGCTTGGGCTGTGAGGCTGCACCTCCTATGCACCTTATCTGGAAGTAAGCCCCATTCACTCTGATGCGGCTTACTTCTGGGTAGACCAGGGCTAGGCTGGGGCTGAGAGGCTGTACTCCTATGCACCCTTACCTGGGAATAAGCCCCATTCACACTGATGGGGCTTACTTCTGGTAGACAGGGCTCGGCTGGGGCTGTGAGGCTGCACTCCTATGCACCCTTACCTGGGAGTAAGCCCCACTGACACTGATGGGGCTTACTTCTGGGTAGACAGGGGCTAGGCTGAGGCTGTGAGACTGCACTCCTATGCACCCTTACCTGGAAGAAAGCCCCATTCACTCTGATGGGGCTTACTTCCAGGTAAGGGTGCATAGGAGTGCAGTCTCACAGCCTCAGCCTAGCCCTGTCTACCCAGAAGTAAGCCCCATCAGTGTCAGTGGGGCTTACTCCCAGGTAAGGGTGCATAGGAGTGCAGCCTCACAGCCCCAGCCGAGCCCTGTCCTACCCAGAAGTAAGCCCCATCAGTGTGAATGGGGCTTATTCCCAGGTAAGGGTGCATAGGAGTACAGCCTCTCAGCCCCAGCCTAGCCCTGTCTACCCAGAAGTAAGCCGCATCAGAGTGAATGGGGCTTACTTCCAGATAAGGGTGCATAGGAGTGCAGCCTCACAGCCCAAGCCGAGCCCTGTCTACCCAGAAGTAAGCCCCATCAGAGTGAATGGAGCTTACTCCCAGGTAAGGGTGCATAGGAGTGCAGCCTCACAGCCCCAGCCTAGCCCTGTCTACCCTGAAGAAAGCCCCATCAGAGTGAATGGGCTAGGAGTGAATGTGGCTTACTCCCAGGTATGGGTGCATTGGAGTGCAGCCTCACAGCCCCAGCCTAGCCCTGTCTACCCAGAAGAAAGCCCCATCAGAGTCAGTGGGGCTTACTCCCAAGTAAGGGTGCATAGGAGTACAGCCTCACTGCCCCAGCCTAGCCCTGTCTACCCAGAAGTAAGCCCCATCAGAGTGAATGGGGCTTACTCCCAGGTAAGGGTGCATAGGAGTGCAGCCTCACAGCCCAAGCCTAGCCCTGTCTAATCAGAAGTAAGCCACGCTGCAGTCAATGGGCTTACTCCCAGGTAAGGGTGCATAGGAGTGCAGCCTTACAGCCCAAGCCTAGCCCTTTCTACCCAGAAGTAAGCCCCATCAGAGTGAATGGGGCCTACTCCCAGGTAAGAGTGCATAGGAGTGCAGCCTCACAGCCCAAGCCGAGCTCTGTCTACCCAGAAGTAAGCCCCATCAGAGTCAGTCGGGCTTACTCCCAAGTAACAGTACATAGGAGTGCAGCCTCACAGCTCCAGCCTAGCCCTGTCTACCCAGAAGGTAAGCCCCATCAGAGTCAGTGTGGCTTTCTCCCAGGTAACGATGTATAGGAGTGCAGCCTCACAGCCAAGCCGAGCCCTGTCTACCCAGAAGTAAGCCCCTTCAGAGTCTGTGGGGCTTACTCCCAGGTAAGGATGCATAGGAGTGCAGCCTCACAGCTCCAGCCTAGCCCTGTCTACCCAGAAGTAAGCCCCATCAGAGTGAATGGGGCTTACTCCAAGGTAAGGGTGCATAGGAGTGCTGCCTCACAGCCCAAGCCGAGCCCTGTCTACCCAGAAGTAAGCCCCATCAGAGTCAGTGGGGCTTACTCCCAGGTAAGGTTGCATAGGAGTGCAAGCTCACAGCCCAAGCCTAGCCCTGTCTACTCAGAAGTAAGCCATGCTGCAGTCTATGGGGCTTACTCCCAGGTAAGGGTGCATAGGAGTGCAGCCTTACAGCCCAAGCCTAGCCCTTTCTACCCAGAAGTAAGCCCCATCAGAGTGAATGGGGCTTACTCCCAGGTAAGGGTGCATAGGAGTGCAGCCTCACAGCCCCAGCCTAGCCCTGTCTACCCAGAAGTAAGCCCTATCAGAGTGAATGGGGCTTACTTCCAGGTAAGGATGCATAGGAGTGTAGCCTCACAGCACAAGCCTAGCCCTGTCTACCCAGAAGTAAGCCCCATCAGAGTCAGTGGGGCTTACTCCCAGGTAAGGGTGCATAGGAGTGCAGCCTCACAGCCCCCAGCCTAGCCCCTGTCTACCCAGAAGTAAACCCCCATCAGAGTCAATGGGGCTTACTCCCAGGTAAGGGTGCATAGGAGTGCAGCCTCACAGCCCCAGCCTAGCCGTGTCTACCCAGAAGTAAGCCCCATCAGAGTGAATGGGGCTTACTCCCAGGTAAGGGTGGCATAGGAGTGCAGCCTCACAGCCCCAGCCGAGCCCTGTCTACCCAGAAGTAAACCCCCATCAGAGTCAATGGGGCTTACTCCCAGGTAAGGGTGCATAGGGGTGCAGCCTCACAGCCCCAGCCTAGCCCTTTCTACCCAGAAGTAAGCCCCATCAGAGTGAATGGGGCTTACTCCCAGGTAAGGGTGCATAGGAGTGCAGCCTTACAGCCCAAGCCTAGCCCTTTCTACCCAGAAGTAAGCCCCATCAGAGTGAATGGGCTTACTCCCAGGTAAGGGTGCATAGGAGTGCAGCCTCACAGCCCAAGCCGAGCCCTGTCTACGCAGAAGTAAGCCCCATCAGAGTGAATGGGGCTTTCTTCCAGGTGAGGGTGCATAGGAGTGCAGACTCACAGCCCAAGCCGAGCCCTGTCTACCCAGAAGTAA
Source organism: Tiliqua scincoides (assembly GCF_035046505.1). Classification (NCBI taxonomy): domain Eukaryota; kingdom Metazoa; phylum Chordata; class Lepidosauria; order Squamata; family Scincidae; genus Tiliqua; species Tiliqua scincoides. The sequence goes on along the minus strand of NC_089827.1, from coordinate 78,699,492 downwards.
GCACCATCAGAGTCAGTGGGGCTTACTCCCAGGTAAGGGTGCATAGGAGTGCAGCCTCACAGCCCCAGCCTAGCCCTGTCTACCCAGAAATAAGCCCCATCAGAGTGAATGGGGCTTACTCCCAGGTAAGGGTGCATAGAAGTGCATCCTCACAACCCAAGCCTAGCCCTGTCTAGCCTGAAGTAAACCCCATCAGCTTGAATGGCGCTTATTCCGAGGTAAGGGTGCATAGGAGTGCAGCCTCACAGCCCAAGCCTAGCCCTTTCTACCCAGAAGTAAGCCCATCAGAGTCAGTGGGCTTACTCCCAGGCAAGGGTGCATAGGAGTGCAGCCTCACAGCCCCAGCCTAGCCCTGTCTACCCAGAAGTAAGCCCCATCAGAGTCAATGGGGCTTTCTTCCAGGTAAGGGTGCATAGGAGTGCAGTCTCACAGCCTCAGCCTAGCCCTGTCTACCCAGAAGTAAGCCCCATCAGAGTCAGTGGGGCTTACTCCCAGGTAAGGGTGCTTAGGAGTGCAGGCTCACAGCCCAGGTCTAGCCCTGTCTACTCAGAAGTAAGCCATGCTGCAGTCTATGGGGCTTACTCCCAGGTAAGGGTGCATAGGAGTGCAGTCTCACAGCCTTAGCCTAGCCCTGTCTACCAGAAGTAAGCCCCATCAGAGTCAGTGGGGCTTACTCCCAGGTAAGGGTGCATAGGAGTGCAGCCTCACAGCCCCAGCCTAGCCCTGTCTACCCAGAATGAAGCCCTATCAGAGTGAATGGGACTTACTTCCAGGTAAGGGTGCATAGGAGTGTAGCCTCACAGCCCAAGCCTAGCCCTGTCTACCGAGAAGTAAGCCCCATCAGAGTCAATGGGGCTTACTCCCATGGAAGGGTGCATAGGAGTGTAGCCTCAGAGCCCATGCCTAGCCCTTTCTACCCAGAAGTAAGACCCATCAGAGTGAATGGGGCTTACTGCCAGGTAAGAGTGCATAGGAGTGCAGCCTCACAGCCCAAGCCGAGCCCTGTCTACCCAGAAGTAAGCCCCATCAGAGTGAATGGGCTTACTCCCTGGTAAGGATGCATAGGAGTGCAGCCTCACAGCCCAAGCCGAGCCCTGTCTACCCAGAAGTAAGCACCATCAGAGTGATTGGGGCTTACTCCCAGGTAAGGGTGCATAGGAGTGCAGCCTCACAGCCCCAGCCCTAGCCTTGTCTACCCAGAAATAAGCCCATCAGAGTGAATGGGGCTTACTTCCAGGTAAGGGTGCCTAGGAGTGTAGCCTCACAGCCCAAGCCTAGCCCTGTCTACCGAGAAGTAAGCCCCATCAGAGTCAATGGGCTTACTCCCATGGAAGGGTGCATAGGAGTGTAGCCTCAGAGCCCAATGCCTAGCCCTGTCTACCGAGAAGTAAGCACCATCAGATTCAGTGGGGCTTACTCCCAGGTAAGGGTGCATAGGAGTGCAGCCTCACAGCCCCAGCCTAGCCCTTTCTACCCAGAAGTAAGCCCCCATCAGAGTGAATGGGGCTTACTCCCCAGGTAAGAGTGCATAGGAGTGCAGCCTTACAGCCCAAGCCTAGCCCTTTCTACCCAGAAGTAAGTCCCATCAGAGTCAATGAGGCTTACTCCCATGTAATGGTGCATAGGAGTGCAGCCTCACAGCCCCAGCCTACCCTGTCTACCTAGAAGTAAGCCCCATCAGAGTGAATGGGGCTTACTGCCAGGTAAGGGTGCATAGGAGTGCAGCCTCACAGCCCCCAGCCTAGCCCTTTCTACCCAGAAGTAAGCCCCATCAGAGTGAATGGGCCTTACTCCCAGGTAAGAGTGCATAGGAGTGCATCCTTACAGCCCAAGCCTAGCCCTTTCTACCCAGAAGTAAGTCCCATCAGAGTCAATGAGGCTTACTCCCATGTAATGGTGCTTAGGAGTGCAGGCTCACAGCCCAAGCCGAGCCCTGTCTACCCAGAAGTAAGCACCATCAGAGTCAGTGGGGCTTACTCCCAGGTAAGGGTGCATAGGAGTGCTGGCTCACAGCCCAAGCCTAGCCCTGTCTACTCAGAAGTAAGCCACGCTGCAGTCAATGGGGCTTACTCCCAGGTAAGTGCGCATAGCCGTGCAGCCTTACAGCCCAAGCCTAGCCCTTTCTATCCAGAAGTAAGCCCCATCAGAGTGAATGGGGCTTACTCCCAGGTAAGGGTGCATAGGAGTTCAGCCTCACAGCCGAAGCCGAGCCCTGTCTACCCAGAAGTAAGCCTCATCAGAGTGAATGGGGCTTACTTCCAGGTAAGGGTGCATACGAGTGCAGCCTCAGAGCCCAAGCCTAGCCCTGTCTACCCAGAAGTAAGCCCCATCAGAGTGAATGGGGCTTACTCCCAGGTAAGGGTGCATAGGAGTGCAGCCTCACAGCCCCAGCCTAGCCCTGTCTACCCAGAAGTAAGCCCCCATCAGAGTGAATGGGCTAGGTGTGAATGTGGCTTACTCCCAGGTAAGGGTGCATAGGAGTGTAGCCACACAGCCCCGCCTAGCCCTGTCTACCCAGACGTAAGCCCCATCAGAGTCAATGGGCTTACTCCCAGGTAAGGTTGCATAGGAGTGCAGGCTCACAGCCCCAAGCCTAGCCCTGTATACTCAGAAGTAAGCCACGCTGCAGTCAATGGGCTTACTCCAGGTAAGAGTGCAATAGGAGTGCAGCCTCACAGCCCCAGCTTAGCCCTGTCTACCCAGACGTAATCCCCATCAGCGTGAATGGTGCTTACTTTCAGGTAAGGGTGCATAGGAGTGCAGCCTCCAGCTCCAGCCTAGCCCCCGTCTACTCTCTAGAAAGCCCCATCAGAGTGAATGGGGCTTACTTCCTGGTAAGAGTGCATAGGAGTGCAGCCGCACTGCCCAAGCCAAGCCCTGTCTACGCAAAATTAAGCCCCATCAGAGTGAATGGGGCTTACTCCCAGGTAAGCGTGCATAGGAGTGCAGCCTCACAACCCAAACCGAGCCCTGTCTACCCAGAAGTAAGCCCCATCAGAGTCAGTGGGGCTTACTCCCAGGTAAGGGTGCTTAGGAGTGCAGCCTCACAGCCCAAGCCGAGCCCTGTCTACCCCAGAAGTAAGCACCATCAGAGTCAGTGGGGCTTACTCCCAGGTAAGGGTGCATAGGAGTGCAGCCTCACAGCCCCAGCCTAGCCCTGTCTACCCAGAAATAAGCCCCATTAGAGTGAATGGGGCTTACTCCCAGGTAAGGGTGCATAGGAGTGCAGCCTCACAACCCCAGCCTAGCCCTGTCTAGCCTGAAGTAAGCCACCATCAGCTTGAATGGCGCTTATTCCGAGGTAAGGGTGCATAGGAGTGCAGCCTCACAGCCCCAGCCTAGCCCTGTCTACCCAGAAGTAAGCCCCCATCAGAGTTAATGGGGCTTTCTTCCAGGTAAGGGTGCATAGGAGTGTAGCCTCACAGCCCAAGCCTAGCCCTGTCTACCGAGAAGTAAGCCCCCATCAGAGTCAGTGGGGCTTACTCCCAGGCAAGGGTGCATAGGAGTGCAGCCTCACAGCCCCAGCCTAGCCCTGTCTACCCAGAAGTAAGCCCCATCAGAGTCAATGGGGCTTTCTTCCAGGTAAGGGTGCATAGGAGTGCAGTCTCACAGCCTCAGCCTAGCCCTGTCTACCCAGAAGTAAGCCCCATCAGAGTCAGTGGGGCTTACTCCCAGGTAAGGGTGCATAGGAGTGCAGCCTCACAGCCCCAGCCTAGCCCTGTCTACCCAGAATTAAGCCCTATCAGAGTGAATGGGGCTTACTTCCAGGTAAGGGTGCATAGGAGTGTAGCCTCACAGCCCAAGCCTAGCCTGTCTACCGAGAAGTAAGCCCCATCAGAGTCAATGGGGCTTACTCCCATGGAAGGGTGCATAGGAGTGTAGCCTCAGAGCCCATGCCTAGCCCTTTCTACCCAGAAGTAAGACCCATCAGAGTGAATGGGCTTACTGCCAGGTAAGAGTGCATAGGAGTGCAGCCTCACAGCCCAAGCCGAGCCCTGTCTACCCAGAAGTAAGCCCCATCAGAGTGAATGGGGCTTACTCCCTGGTAAGGATGCATAGGAGTGCAGCCTCACAGCCCAAGCCGAGCCCTGTCTACCCAGAAGTAAGCACCATCAGAGTGATTGGGGCTTACTCCAGGTAAGGGTGCATAGGAGTGCAGCCTCACAGCCTCAGCCTAGCCTTGTCTACCCAGAAATAAGCCCCATCAGAGTGAATGGGGCTTACTCCCAGGTAAGGGTGCATAGAAGTGCATCCTCACAACCCCAGCCTAGCCCTGTCTAGCCTGAAGTATGCCCCATCAGCTTGAATGGTGCTTACTCCGAGGTAAGGGTGCATAGGAGTGCAGCCTCACAGCCCCAGCCTAGCCCCTGTCTACCCAGAAGTAAGCCCCATCACTGTGAATGGGGCTTATTCTCAGGTAAGGGTGCATAGCAGTGCAGCCTCACAGCCCCAGCCTAGCCCTGTCTACCCAGAAGTAAGCCCCATCAGAGTGAATGGGGCTTACTTCCAGATAAGGGTGCATAGGAGTGCAGCCTCACAGCCCATGCCGAGCCCTGTCTACCCAGAAGTAAGCCCATCAGAGTGAATGGAGCTTACTCCCAGGTAAGGGTGCATAGGAGTGCAGCCTCACAGCCCCTGCCTAGCCCTGTCTACCCAGAAGAAAGCCCCATCAGAGTCAGTGGGGCTTACTCCCAGGTAAGGGTGCATAGGAGTACAGCCTCACTGCCCCAGCCTAGCCCTGTCTACCCAGAAGTAAGCCCCATCAGAGTGAATGGACGAGGAGTGAATGTGGCTTACTCCCAGGTAAGGGTGCATAGGAGTGCAGCCTCACAGCCCCAGCCTAGCCCTGTCTACTCAGAAGTAAGCCACGCTGCAGTCAATGGGCTTACTCCCAGGTAAGGGTGCATAGGAGTGCAGCCTCACAGCCCAAGCCGAGCTCTGTCTACCCAGAAGTAAGCCCCATCAGAGTCAGTGGGGCTTACTCCCAGGTAAGGGTGCATAGGAGTGCTGGCTCAACAGCCCAAGCCTAGCCCTGTCTACTCAGAAGTAAGCCACGCTGCAGTCAATGGGGCTTACTCCCAGGTAAGTGCGCATAGCCGTGCAGCCTTACAGCCCAAGCCTAGCCCTTTCTATCCAGAAGTAAGCCCCCATCAGAGTGAATGGGGCTTACTCCCAGGTAAGGGTGCATAGGAGTTCAGCCTCACAGCCGAAGCCGAGCCCTGTCTACCCAGAAGTAAGCCTCATCAGAGTGAATGGGGCTTACTTCAGGTAAGGGTGCATACGAGTGCAGCCTCAGAGCCCAAGCCTAGCCCTGTCTACCCAGAAGTAAGCCCCATCAGAGTGAATGGGGCTTACTCCCAGGTAAGGGTGCATAGAAGTGCAGCCTCACAGCCCCAGCCTAGCCCTGTCTACCCAGAAGTAAGCCCCCATCAGAGTGAATGGGCTAGGTGTGAATGTGGCTTACTCCCAGGTAAGGGTGCATAGGAGTGTAGCCACACAGCCCCCGCCTAGCCTGTCTACCCAGACGTAAGCCCCATCAGAGTCAATGGGCTTACTCCCAGGTAAGGTTGCAATAGGAGTGCAGGCTCACAGCCCAAGCCTAGCCCTGTATACTCAGAAGTAAGCCACGCTGCAGTCAATGGGGCTTACTCCCAGGTAAGAGTGCATAGGAGTGCAGCCTCACAGCCCAAGCCGAGCCCTGTCTACGCAAAATTAAGCCCCATCAGAGTGAATGGGCTTACTCCCAGGTAAGCGGTGCATAGGAGTGCAGCCTCACAACCCAAACCGAGCCCTGTCTACCCAGAAGTAAGCCCCATCAGAGTCAGTGGGGCTTACTCCCAGGTAAGGGTGCTTAGGAGTGCAGCCTCACAGCCCAAGCCGAGCCCTGTCTACCCAGAAGTAAGCACCATCAGAGTCAGTGGGGCTTACTCCCAGGTAAGGGTGCATAGGAGTGCAGCCTCACAGCCCAGCCTAGCCCTGTCTACCCAGAAATAAGCCCCATTAGAGTGAATGGGGCTTACTCCCAGGTAAGGGTGCATAGGAGTGCAGCCTCACAACCCCAGCCTAGCCCTGTCTAGCCTGAAGTAAGCCCCATCAGCTTGAATGGCGCTTATTCCGAGGTAAGGGTGCATAGGAGTGCAGCCTCACAGCCCCAGCCTAGCCCTGTCTACCCAGAAGTAAGCCCCATCAGAGTCAATGGGCTTTCTTCCAGGTAAGGGTGCATAGGAGTGTAGCCTCACAGCCCAAGCCTAGCCCTGTCTACCGAGAAGTAAGCCCCATCAGAGTCAGTGGGGCTTACTCCCAGGCAAGGGTGCATAGGAGTGCAGCCTCACAGCCCCAGCCTAGCCCTGTCTACCCAGAAGTAAGCCCCATCAGAGTCAATGGGGCTTTCTTCCAGGTAAGGGTGCATAGGAGTGCAGTCTCACAGCCTCAGCCTAGCCCTGTCTACCCAGAAGTAAGCCCCATCAGAGTCAGTGGGGCTTACTCCCAGGTAAGGGTGCATAGGAGTGCAGCCTCACAGCCCCAGCTAGCCCTGTCTACCCAGAATTAAGCCATATCAGAGTGAATGGGGCTTACTTCCAGGTAAGGGTGCATAGGAGTGTAGCCTCACAGCCCAAGCCTAGCCCTGTCTACCGAGAAGTAAGCCCCATCAGAGTCAATGGGGCTTACTCCCATGGAAGGGTGCATAGGAGTGTAGCCTCAGAGCCCATGCCTAGCCCTTTCTACCCAGAAGTAAGACCCATCAGAGTGAATGGGGCTTACTGCCAGGTAAGAGTGCATAGGAGTGCAGCCTCACAGCCCCAGCCTAGCCCTGTCTACCCAGAAGTAAGCCCCATCAGAGTGAATGGGGCTTACTCCCTGGTAAGGATGCATAGGAGTGCAGCCTCACAGCCCAAGCCGAGCCCTGTCTACCCAGAAGTAAGCACCATCAGAGTGATTGGGGCTTACTCCCAGGTAAGGGTGCATAGGAGTGCAGCCTCACAGCCTCAGCCTAGCCTTGTCTACCCAGAAATAAGCCCCATCAGAGTGAATGGGGCTTACTCCCAGGTAAGGGTGCATAGAAGTGCATCCTCACAACCCCAGCCTAGCCCTGTCTAGCCTGAAGTATGCCCCATCAGCTTGAATGGTGCTTACTCCGAGGTAAGGGTGCATAGGAGTGCAGCCTCACAGCCCCAGCCTAGCCCTGTCTACCCAGAAGTAAGCCCCATCACTGTGAATGGGGCTTATTCTCAGGTAAGGGTGCATAGCAGTGCAGCCTCACAGCCCCAGCCTAGCCCTGTCTACCCAGAAGTAAGCCCCATCAGAGTGAATGGGGCTTACTTCCAGATAAGGGTGCATAGGAGTGCAGCCTCACAGCCCATGCCGAGCCCTGTCTACCCAGAAGTAAGCCCCATCAGAGTGAATGGAGCTTACTCCCAGGTAAGGGTGCATAGGAGTGCAGCCTCACAGCCCCTGCCTAGCCCTGTCTACCCAGAAGAAAGCCCCATCAGAGTCAGTGGGGCTTACTCCCAGGTAAGGGTGCATAGGAGTACAGCCTCACTGCCCCAGCCTAGCCCTGTCTACCCAGAAGTAAGCCCCATCAGAGTGAATGGACGAGGAGTGAATGTGGCTTACTCCCAGGTAAGGGTGCATAGGAGTGCAGCCTCACAGCCCCAGCCTAGCCCTGTCTACTCAGAAGTAAGCCACGCTGCAGTCAATGGGGCTTACTCCCAGGTAAGGGTGCATAGGAGTGCAGCCTCACAGCCCAAGCCGAGCTCTGTCTACCCAGAAGTAAGCCCCATCAGAGTCAGTGGGGCTTACTCCCAGGTAAGGGTGCATAGGAGTGCAGCCTCACAGCCCAAGCCGAGCCCTGTCTACCCAGAAGTAAGCCGCATCAGAGTCAGTGGGGCTTACTCCCAGGTAAGGGTGCATAGGAGTGCAGCCTCACAGCTCCAGCCTAGCCCTGTCTACCCAGAAGTAAGCCCCATCAGAGTGAATGGGGCTTACTCCCAGGTAAGGGTGCATAGGAGTGCAGCCTCACAGCCCAAGCCGAGCCGTGTCTACCCAGAAGTAAGCCCCATCAGAGTGAATGGGGCTTAGTTCCAGGTAAGGGTGCATAGGAGTGCAGCCTTACAGCCCAAGCCTAGCCCTGTCTACCCAGAAGTAAGCCCCATCAGAGTGAATGGGGCTTACTCCCAGGTAAGAGTGCATAGGAGTGCAGCCACACAGCCCATGCCTCGTCCTGTCTACCCAGAAGTAAGCCCCTTCAGAGTGAATGTGGCTTACTCCCAGGTAAGGGTGCATAGGAGTGCAGCCTCACAGCCCACGCCGAGCCCTGTCTACCCAGAAGTAAGTCCCTTCAGAATGAATGTGGCTTACTCCCAGGTAAGGGTGCATAAGAGTGCAGCCTCACAGCCCACGCCGAGCCCTGTCTATGCAGAAGTAAGCCCCATCAGAGTCAGTGGGGCTTATTCCCAGGTAAGGGTGCATAGGAGTGCAGCCTCACAGCACCAGCCTAGCCCTGTCTGCCCAGAAGTAAGCCCCATCAGAGTGAATGGGCTAGGAGTGAATGTGGCTTACTCCCAGGTAAGGGTGCATAGGAGTGCAGCCTCACAGCTCCAGCCTAGCCCTGTCTACCCAGACGTAAGCCCCATCAGAGTCAATGGGCCTTACTCCCAGGTAAGGTTGCATAGGAGTGCAGGATCACAGCCCAAGCCTAGCCCTGTCTACTCAGAAGTAAGCCACGCTGCAGTCAATGGGGCTTATTCCCAGGTAAGGGTGCATAGGAGTGCAGCCTTACAGCCCAAGCCTAGCCCTTTCTACCCTGAAGTAAGCCCCATCAGAGTCAGTGGGGCTTACTCCCAGGTAAGGGTGCATAGGAGTGCAGCCTCACAGCCCCAGCCTAGCCGTGTCTACCCAGAAGTAAGCCCCATCAGAGTGAATGGGGCTTACTCCCAGGTAAGGGTGCATAGGAGTGCAGCCTCACAGCCCCAGCCGAGCCCTGTCTACCCAGAAGTAAACCCCATCAGAGTCAATGGGGCTTACTCCCAGGTAAGGGTGCATAGGGGTGCAGCCTCACAGCCCCAGCCTAGCCCTTTCTACCCAGAAGTAAGCCCCATCAGAGTGAATGGGGCTTACTCCCAGGTAAGAGTGCATAGGAGTGCAGCCTTACAGCCCAATCCTAGCCCTTTCTACCCAGAAGTAAGTCCCATCAGAGTCAATGGGGCTTACTCCCAGGTAAGGGTGCATAGGAGTGCAGCCTTACAGCCCAAGCCTAGCCCTTTCTACCCAGAGGTAAGCCCCATCAAAGTGAATGGGGCTTACTCCCAGGTAAGGGTGCATAGGAGTGCAGCCTCACAGCCCAAGCCGAGCCCTGTCTACGCAGAAGTAAGCCCCATCAGAGTGAATGGGGCTTTCTTCCAGGTGAGGGTGCATAGGAGTGCAGACTCACAGCCCAAGCCGAGCCCTGTCTACCCAGAAGTAAGCACCATCAGAGTCAGTGGGGCTTACTCCCAGGTAAGGGTGCATAGGAGTGCAGCCTCACAGCCCCAGCCTAGCCCTGTCTACCCAGAAATAAGCCCCATCAGAGTGAATGGGGCTTACTCCCAGGTAAGGGTGCATAGAAGTGCATCCTCACAACCCCAGCCTAGCCCTGTCTAGCCTGAAGTAAACCCCATCAGCTTGAATGGTGCTTACTCCGAGGTAAGGGTGCATAGGAGTGCAGCCTCACAGCCCAAGCCTAGCCCTTTCTACCCTGAAGTAAGCCCCATCAGAGTCAGTGGGCTTACTCCCAGGCAAGGGTGCTTAGGAGTGCAGCCTCACAGCCCCAACCTAGCCCTGTCTACCCAGAAGTAAGCCCCATCAGAGTGAATGGGGCTTTCTTCCAGGTAAGGGTGCATAGGAGTGCAGTCTCACAGCCTCAGCCTAGCCCTGTCTACCCAGAAGTAAGCCCCATCAGTGTCAGTGGGGCTTACTCCCAGGTAAGGGTGCATAGGAGTGCAGCCTCACAGCCCCAGCCGAGCCCTGTCTACCCAGAAGTAAGCCCCATCAGTGTGAATGGGGCTTATTCCCAGGTAAGGGTGCATAGGAGTACAGCCTCTCAGCCCCAGCCTAGCCCTGTCTACCCAGAAGTAAGCCGCATCAGAGTGAATGGGGCTTACTTCCAGATAAGGGTGCATAGGAGTGCAGCCTCACAGCCCAAGCCGAGCCCTGTCTACCCAGAAGTAAGCCCCATCAGAGTGAATGGAGCTTACTCCCAGGTAAGGGTGCATAGGAGTGCAGCCTCACAGCCCCAGCCTAGCCCTGTCTACCCTGAAGAAAGCCCCATCAGAGTGAATGGGCTAGGAGTGAATGTGGCTTACTCCCAGGTATGGGTGCATTGGAGTGCAGCCTCACAGCCCCAGCCTAGCCCTGTCTACCCAGAAGAAAGCCCCATCAGAGTCAGTGGGGCTTACTCCCAAGTAAGGGTGCATAGGAGTACAGCCTCACTGCCCCAGCCTAGCCCTGTCTACCCAGAAGTAAGCCCCATCAGAGTGAATGGGGCTTACTCCCAGGTAAGGGTGCATAGGAGTGCAGCCTCACAGCCCAAGCCTAGCCCTGTCTAATCAGAAGTAAGCCACGCTGCAGTCAATGGGGCTTACTCCCAGGTAAGGGTGCATAGGAGTGCAGCCTTACAGCCCAAGCCTAGCCCTTTCTACCCAGAAGTAAGCCCCATCAGAGTGAATGGGGCCTACTCCCAGGTAAGAGTGCATAGGAGTGCAGCCTCACAGCCCAAGCCGAGCTCTGTCTACCCAGAAGTAAGCCCCATCAGAGTCAGTCGGGCTTACTCCCAAGTAACAGTACATAGGAGTGCAGCCTCACAGCTCCAGCCTAGCCCTGTCTACCCAGAAGTAAGCCCCATCAGAGTCAGTGTGGCTTTCTCCCAGGTAACGATGTATAGGAGTGCAGCCTCACAGCCCAAGCCGAGCCCTGTCTACCCAGAAGTAAGCCCCTTCAGAGTCTGTGGGGCTTTCTCCCAGGTAACGATGTATAGGAGTGCAGCCTCACAGCTCCAGCCTAGCCCTGTCTACCCAGAAGTAAGCCCCATCAGAGTGAATGGGGCTTACTCCCAGGTAAGGGTGCATAGGAGTGCAGCCTCACAGCCCAAGCCGAGCCCTGTCTACCCAGAAGTAAGTCCCTTCAGAATGAATGTGGCTTACTCCCAGGTAAGGGTGCATAAGAGTGCAGCCTCACAGCCCACGCCGAGCCCTGTCTACCCAGAAGTAAGCCCCATCAGAGTCAGTGGGGCTTACTCCCAGGTAAGGTTGCATAGGAGTGCAAGCTCACAGCCCAAGCCTAGCCCTGTCTACTCAGAAGTAAGCCATGCTGCAGTCTATGGGGCTTACTCCCAGGTAAGGGTGCATAGGAGTGCAGCCTTACAGCCCAAGCCTAGCCCTTTCTACCCAGAAGTAAGCCCCATCAGAGTGAATGGGGCTTACTCCCAGGTAAGGGTGCATAGGAGTGCAGCCTCACAGCCCCAGCCTAGCCCTGTCTACCCAGAAGTAAGCCCTATCAGAGTGAATGGGGCTTACTTCCAGGTAAGGATGCATAGGAGTGTAGCCTCACAGCCCAAGCCTAGCCCTGTCTACCCAGAAGTAAGCCCCATCAGAGTCAGTGGGGCTTACTCCCAGGTAAGGGTGCATAGGAGTGCAGCCTCACAGCCCCAGCCTAGCCCTGTCTACCCAGAAGTAAACCCCATCAGAATCAATGGGGCTTACTCCCAGGTAAGGGTGCATAGGAGTGCAGCCTCACAGCCCCAGCCTAGCCGTGTCTACCCAGAAGTAAGCCCCATCAGAGTGAATGGGGCTTACTCCCAGGTAAGGGTGCATAGGAGTGCAGCCTCACAGCCCCAGCCGAGCCCTGTCTACCCAGAAGTAAACCCCATCAGAGTCAATGGGGCTTACTCCCAGGTAAGGGTGCATAGGGGTGCAGCCTCACAGCCCCAGCCTAGCCCTTTCTACCCAGAAGTAAGCCCCATCAGAGTGAATGGGGCTTACTCCCAGGTAAGAGTGCATAGGAGTGCAGCCTTACAGCCCAAGCCTAGCCCTTTCTACCCAGAAGTAAGTCCCATCAGTGTCAATGGGGCTTACTCCCAGGTAAGGGTGCATAGGAGTGCAGCCTTACAGCCCAAGCCTAGCCCTTTCTACCCAGAAGTAAGCCCCATCAGAGTGAATGGGGCTTACTCCCAGGTAAGGGTGCATAGGAGTGCAGCCTCACAGCCCAAGCCGAGCCCTGTCTACGCAGAAGTAAGCCCCATCAGAGTGAATGGGGCTTTCTTCCAGGTGAGGGTGCATAGGAGTGCAGACTCACAGCCCAAGCCGAGCCCTGTCTACCCAGAAGTAAGCACCATCAGAGTCAGTGGGGCTTACTCCCAGGTAAGGGTGCATAGGAGTGCAGCCTCACAGCCCCAGCCTAGCCCTGTCTACCCAGAAATAAGCCCCATCAGAGTGAATGGGGCTTACTCCCAGGTAAGGGTGCATAGAAGTGCATCCTCACAGCCCCAGCCTAGCCCTGTCTAGCCTGAAGTAAACCCCATCAGCTTGAATGGTGCTTACTCCGAGGTAAGGGTGCATAGGAGTGCAGCCTCACAGCCCAAGCCTAGACCTTTCTACCCAGAAGTAAGCCCCATCAGAGTCAGTGGGGCTTACTCCCAGGCAAGGGTGCTTAGGAGTGCAGCCTCACAGCCCCAGCCTAGCCCTGTCTACCCAGAAGTAAGCCCCATCAGAGTGAATGGGGCTTTCTTCCAGGTAAGGGTGCATAGGAGTGCAGTCTCACAGCCTCAGCCTAGCCCTGTCTACCCAGAAGTAAGCCCCATCAGAGTCAGTGGGGCTTACTCCCAGGTAAGGGTGCATAGGAGTGCAGCCTCACAGCCCCAGCCGAGCCCTGTCTACCCAGAAGTAAGCCCCATCAGTGTGAATGGGGCTTATTCCCAGGTAAGGGTGCATAGGAGTGCAGCCTCTCAGCCCCAGCCTAGCCCTGTCTACCCAGAAGTAAGCCGCATCAGAGTGAATGGGGCTTACTTCCAGATAAGGGTGCATAGGAGTGCAGCCTCACAGCCCAAGCCGAGCCCTGTCTACCCAGAAGTAAGCCCCATCAGAGTGAATGGAGCTTACTCCCAGGTAAGGGTGCATAGGAGTGCAGCATCACAGCCCCAGCCTAGCCCTGTCTACCCTGAAGAAAGCCCCATCAGAGTGAATGGGCTAGGAGTGAATGTGGCTTACTCCCAGGTATGGGTGCATTGGAGTGCAGCCTCACAGCCCCAGCCTAGCCCTGTCTACCCAGAAGAAAGCCCCATCAGAGTCAGTGGGGCTTACTCCCAAGTAAGGGTGCATAGGAGTACAGCCTCACTGCCCCAGCCTAGCCCTGTCTACCCAGAAGTAAGCCCCATCAGAGTGAATGGGGCTTACTCCCAGGTAAGGGTGCATAGGAGTGCAGCCTCACAGCCCAAGCCTAGCCCTGTCTAATCAGAAGTAAGCCACGCTGCAGTCAATGGGGCTTACTCCCAGGTAAGGGTGCATAGGAGTGCAGCCTTACAGCCCAAGCCTAGCCCTTTCTACCCAGAAGTAAGCCCCATCAGAGTGAATGGGGCCTACTCCCAGGTAAGAGTGCATAGGAGTGCAGCCTCACAGCCCAAGCCGAGCTCTGTCTACCCAGAAGTAAGCCCCATCAGAGTCAGTCGGGCTTACTCCCAAGTAAGAGTACATAGGAGTGCAGCCTCACAGCTCCAGCCTAGCCCTGTCTACCCAGAAGTAAGCCCCATCAGAGTCAGTGTGGCTTTCTCCCAGGTAACGATGTATAGGAGTGCAGCCTCACAGCCCAAGCCGAGCCCTGTCTACCCAGAAGTAAGCCCCATCAGAGTGAATGGGGCTTACTCCCAGGTAAGGGTGCATAGGAGTGCAGCCTCACAGCCCAAGCCGAGCCCTGTCTACCCAGAAGTAAGTCCCTTCAGAGTGAATGTGGCTTACACCCAGGTAAGGGTGCATAAGAGTGCAGCCTCACAGCCCACGCCGAGCCCTGTCTACCCAGAAGTAAGCCCCATCAGAGTCAGTGAGGCTTACTCCCAGGTAAGGTTGCATAGGAGTGCAGGCTCGCAGCCCAAGCCTAGCCCTGTCTACTCAGAAGTAAGCCATGCTGCAGTCTATGGGGCTTACTCCCAGGTAAGGGTGCATAGGAGTGCAGCCTTACAGCCCAAGCCTAGCCCTTTCTACCCAGAAGTAAGCCCCATCAGAGTGAATGGGGCTTACTCCCAGGTAAGGGTGCATAGGAGTGCAGCCTCACAGCCCCAGCCTAGCCCTGTCTACCCAGAAGTAAGCCCTATCAGAGTGAATGGGGCTTACTTCCAGGTAAGGATGCATAGGAGTGTAGCCTCACAGCCCAAGCCTAGCCCTGTCTACCCAGAAGTAAGCCCCATCAGAGTCAGTGGGGCTTACTCCCAGGTAAGGGTGCATAGGAGTGCAGCCTCACAGCCCCAGCCTAGCCCTGTCTACCCAGAAGTAAGCCCCATCAGAGTGAATGGGGCTTACTCCCAGGTAAGGGTGCATAGGAGTGCAGCCTCACAGCCCAAGCCGAGCCCTGTCTACCCAGAAGTAAGTCCCTTCAGAGTGAATGTGGCTTACTCCCAGGTAAGGGTGCATAAGAGTGCAGCCTCACAGCCCACGCCGAGCCCTGTCTACCCAGAAGTAAGCCCCATCAGAGTCAGTGGGGCTTACTCCCAGGTAAGGTTGCATAGGAGTGCAGGCTCACAGCCCAAGCCTAGCCCTGTCTACTCAGAAGTAAGCCATGCTGCAGTCTATGGGGCTTACTCCCAGGTAAGGGTGCATAGGAGTGCAGCCTTACAGCCCAAGCCTAGCCCTTTCTACCCAGAAGTAAGCCCCATCAGAGTGAATGGGGCTTACTCCCTGGTAAGGGTGCATAGGAGTGCAGCCTCACAGCCCCAGCCTAGCCCTGTCTACCCAGAAGTAAGCCCCATCAGAGTGAATGGGGCTTACTTCCAGGTAAGGATGCATAGGAGTGTAGCCTCACAGCCCAAGCCTAGCCCTGTCTACCCAGAAGTAAGCCCCATCAGAGTCAGTGGGGCTTACTCCCAGGTAAGGGTGCATAGGAGTGCAGCCTCACAGCCCCAGCCTAGCCCTGTCTACCCAGAAGTAAACCCCATCAGAGTCAATGGGGCTTACTCCCAGGTAAGGGTGCATAGGAGTGCAGCCTCACAGCCCCAGCCTAGCCCTTTCTACCCAGAAGTAAGCCCCATCAGAGTGAATGGGGCTTACTCCCAGGTAAGAGTGCATAGGAGTGCAGCCTTACAGCCCAAGCCTACCCCTTTCTACCCAGAAGTAAGTCCCATCAGAGTCAATGAGGCTTACTCCCATGTAATGGTGCATAGGAGTGCAGCCTCACAGCCCCAGCCTACCCTGTCTACCTAGAAGTAAGCCCCATCAGAGTGAATGGGGCTTTCTTCCTGGTAAGGGTGCATAGGAGTGCAGTCTAACAGCCCCAGCCTAGCCCTGTCTACCCAGAAGTAAGCCCCATCAGAGTGAATGGGGCTTTCTTCCAGGTAAGGGTGCATAGGAGTGCAGCCTCACAGCCCAAGCCGAGCCCTGTCTACCCAGAAGTAAGCACCATCAGAGTCAGTGGGGCTTACTCCCAGGTAAGGGTGCATAGGAGTGCTGGCTAACAGCCCAAGCCTAGCCCTGTCTACTCAGAAGTAAGCCACGCTGCAGTCAATGGGGCTTACTCCCATGTAAGTGCGCATAGCCGTGCAGCCTTACAGCCCAAGCCTAGCCCTTTCTATCCAGAAGTAAGCCCCATCAGAGTGAATGGGGCTTACTCCCAGGTAAGGGTGCATAGGAGTTCAGCCTCACAGCCGAAGCCGAGCCCTGTCTACCCAGAAGTAAGCCTCCTCAGAGTGAATGGGGCTTACTTCCAGGTAAGGGTGCATACGAGTGCAGCCTAAGAGCTCAAGCCTAGCCCTGTCTACCCAGAAGTAAGCCCCTTCAGAGTGAATGGGGCTTACTCCCAGGTAAGGGTGCATAGGAGTGCAGCCTCACAGCCCCAGCCTAGCCCTGTCTACCCAGAAGTAAGCCCCATCAGAGTGAATGGGCTAGGTGTGAATGTGGCTTACTCCCAGGTAAGGGTGCATAGGAGTGTAGCCACACAGCCCCCGCCTAGCCCTGTCTACCCAGACGTAAGCCCCATCAGAGTCAATGGGGCTTACTCCCAGGTAAGGTTGCATAGGAGTGCAGGCTCACAGCCCAAGCCTAGCCCTGTATACTCAGAAGTAAGCCACACTGCAGTCAATGGGGCTTACTCCCAGGTAAGAGTGCATAAGAACATAAGAACATAAGAACAGCCCCACTGGATCAGGCCATAGGCCCATCTAGTCCAGCTTCCTGTATCTCACAGCGGCCCGCCAAATGCCCCAGGGAGCACACCAGATAACAAGAGACCTCGTCCTGGTGCTCTCCCCTGTAAGGGTGCATAGGAGTGCAGCCTCCCAGCTCCAGCCTAGCCCCGTCTACTCTCTAGTAAGCCCCATCAGAGTGAATGGGGCTTACTTCCTGGTAAGAGTGCATAGCAGTGCAGCCGCACAGGCCAAGCCGAGCCCTGTCTACGCAAAATTAAGCCCCATCAGAGTGAATGGGGCTTACTCCCAGGTAAGCGTGCATAGCAGTGCAGCCTCACAACCCAAACCGAGCCCGGTCTACCCAGAAGTAAGCCCCATCAGAGTCAGTGGGGCTTACTCCCAGGTAAGGGTGCTTAGGAGTGCAGCCTCACAGCCCAAGCCGAGCCCTGTCTACCCAGAAGTAAGCACCATCAGAGTCAGTGGGGCTTACTCCCAGGTAAGGGTGCATAGGAGTGCAGCCTCACAGCCCCAGCCTAGCCCTGTTTACCCAGAAATAAGCCCCATTAGAGTGAATGGGGCTTACTCCCAGGTAAGGGTGCATAGGAGTGCAGTCTCACAGCCTCAGCCTAGCCCTGTCTACCCAGAAGTAAGCCCCATCAGAGTGAATGGGGCTTTCTTCCAGGTAAGGGTGCATAGGAGTGCAGTCTCACAGCCTCAGCCTAGCCCTGTCTACCCAGAAGTAAGCCCCATCAGAGTCAGTGGGGCTTACTCCCAGGTAAGGGTGCTTAGGAGTGCAGGCTCACAGCCCAAGCCTAGCCCTGTCTACTCAGAAGTAAGCCATGCTGCAGTCTATGGGGCTTACTCCCAGGTAAGGGTGCATAGGAGTGCAGCCTTACAGCCCAACCCTATCCCTTTCTACCCAGAAGTAAGCCCCATCAGAGTGAATGGGGCTTACTCCCAGGTAAGGGTGCATAGGAGTGCAGCCTCACAGCCCCAGCCTAGCCCTGTCTACCCAGAAGTAAGCCCTATCAGAGTGAATGGGGCTTACTTCCAGGTAAGGGTGCATAGGAGTGTAGCCTCACAGCCCAAGCCTAGCCCTGTCTACCGAGATGTAGGCCCCATCAGAGTCAATGGGGCTTACTCCCATGGAAGGGTGCATAGGAGTGTAGCCTCAGAGCCCATGCCTAGCCCTTCCTACCCAGAAGTAAGACCCATCAGAGTGAATGGGGCTCACTGCCAGGTAAGAGTGCATAGGAGTGCAGCCTCACAGCCCAAGCCGAGCCCTGTCTACCCAGAAGTAAGCCCCATCAGAGTGAATGGGGCTTACTCCCAGGAAAGGATGCATAGGAGTGCAGCCTCACAGCCCAAGCTGAGCCCTGTCTACCCAGAAGTAAGCCCCATCAGAGTGAATGGGGCTTACTCCCAGGTAAGGGTGCATAGGAGTGCAGCCTCACAGCCCCAGCCTAGCCTTGTCTACCCAGAAGTAAGCCCCATCAGAGTGAATGGGGCTTACTCCCAGGTAAGGGTGCATAGGAGTGCAGCCTCACAGCCCAAGCCGAGCCCTGTCTACCCAGAAGTAAGTCCCTTCAGAGTGAATGTGGCTTACGCCCAGGTAAGGGTGCATAAGAGTGCAGCCTCACATCCCACGCCGAGCCCTGTCTACCCAGAAGTAAGCCCCATCAGAGTCAGTGGGGCTTACTCCCAGGTAAGGTTGCATAGGAGTGCAGGCTCACATCCCAAGCCTAGCCCTGTCTACTCAGAAGTAAGCCATGCTGCAGTCTATGGGGCTTACTCCCAGGTAAGGGTGCATAGGAGTGCAGCCTTACAGCCCAAGCCTAGCCCTTTCTACCCAGAAGTAAGCCCCATCAGAGTGAATGGGGCTTACTCCCAGGTAAGGGTGCATAGGAGTGCAGCCTCACAGCCCCAGCCTAGCCCTGTCTACCGAGAAGTAAGCCCTATCAGAGTGAATGGGGCTTACTTCCAGGTAAGGGTGCATAGGAGTGTAGCCTCACAGCCCAAACCTAGCCCTGTCTACCCAGAAGTAAGCCCCATCAGAGTCAGTGGGGCTTACTCCCAGGTAAGGGTGCATAGGAGTGCAGCCTCACAGCCCCAGCCTAGCCCTGTCTACCCAGAAGTAAACCCCATCAGAGTCAATGGGGCTTACTCCCAGGTAAGGGTGCATAGGAGTGCAGCCTCACAGCCCCAGCCTAGCCCTTTCTTCCCAGAAGTAAGCCCCATCAGAGTGAATGGGGCTTACTCCCAGGTAAGAGTGCATAGGAGTGCAGCCTTACAGCCCAAGCCTACCCCTTTCTACCCAGAAGTAAGTCCCATCAGAGTCAATGAGGCTTACTCCCATGTAATGGTGCATAGGAGTGCAACCTCACAGCCCCAGCCTACCCTGTCTACCTAGAAGTAAGCCCCATCAGAGTGAATGGGGCTTTCTTCCAGGTAAGGGTGCATAGGAGTGCAGTCTAACAGCCCCAGCCTAGCCCTGTCTACCCAGAAGTAAGCCCCATCAGAGTGAATGGGGCTTTCTTCCAGGTAAAGGTGCATAGGAGTGCAGCCTCACAGCCCAAGCCGAGCTCTGTCTACCCAGAAGTAAGCACCATCAGAGTCAGTGGGGCTTACTCCCAGGTAAGGGTGCATAGGAGTGCTGGCTCACAGCCCAAGCCTAGCCCTGTCTACTCAGAAGTAAGCCACGCTGCAGTCAATGGGGCTTACTCCCAGGTAAGTGCGCATAGCCGTGCAGCCTTCCAGCCCAAGCCTAGCCCTTTCTATCCAGAAGTAAGCCCCATCAGAGTGAATGGGGCTTACTCCCAGGTAAGGGTGCATAGGAGTTCAGCCTCACAGCCGAAGCCGAGCTCTGTCTACCCAGAAGTAAGCCTCATCAGAGTGAATGGGGCTTACTTCCAGGTAAGGGTGCATACGAGTGCAGCCTCAGAGCCCAAGCCTAGCCCTGTCTACCCAGAAGTAAGCCCCATCAGAGTGAATGGGGCTTACTCCCAGGTAAGGGTGCATAGGAGTGCAGCCTCACAGCCCCAGCCTAGCCCTGTCTACCCAGAAGTAAGCCCCATCTGAGTGAATGGGCTAGGTGTGAATGTGGCTTACTCCCAGGTAAGGGTGCATAGGAGTGTAGCCACACAGCCCCCGCCTAGCCCTGTCTACCCAGACGTAAGCCCCATCAGAGTCAATGGGGCTTACTCCCAGGTAAGGTTGCATAGGAGTGCAGGCTCACAGCCCAAGCCTAGCCCTGTATATTCAGAAGTAAGCCACGCTGCAGTCAATGGGGCTTACTCCCAGGTAAGAGTGCATAGGAGTGCAGCCTCACAGCCCCAGCCTAGCCCTGTCTACCCAGACGTAATCCCCATCAGCGTGAATGGTGCTTACTTCCAGGTAAGGGTGCATAGGAGTGCAGCCTCCCAGCTCCAGCCTAGCCCCGTCTACTCTCTAGTAAGCCCCATCAGAGTGAATGGGGCTTACTTCCTGGTAAGAGTGCATAGGAGTGCAGCCGCACAGCCCAAGCCGAGCCCTGTCTACGCAAAATTAAGCCCCATCAGAGTGAATGGGGCTTACTCCCAGGTAAGCGTGCATAGGAGTGCAGCCTCACAACCCAAACCGAGCCCTGTCTACCCAGAAGTAAGCCCCATCAGAGTCAGTGGGGCTTACTCCCAGGTAAGGGTGCTTAGGAGTGCAGCCTCACAGCCCAAGCCGAGCCCTGTCTACCCAGAAGTAAGCACCATCAGAGTCAGTGGGGCTTACTCCCAGGTAAGGGTGCATAGGAGTGCAGCCTCACAGCCCCAGCCTAGCCCTGTCTACCCAGAAATAAGCCCCATTAGAGTGAATGGGGCTTACTCCCAGGTAAGGGTGCATAGGAGTGCAGCCTCACAACCCCAGCCTAGCCCTGTCTAGCCTGAAGTAAGCCCCATCAGCTTGAATGGCGCTTACTCCGAGGTAAGGGTGCATAGGAGTGCAGCCTCACAGCCCAAGCCTAGCCCTTTCTATCCAGAAGTAAGCCCCATCAGAGTCAGTGGGGCTTACTCCCAGGCAAGGGTGCATAGGAGTGCAGCTTGACAGCCCCAGCCTAGCCCTGTCTACCCAGAAGTAAGCCCCATCAGAGTGAATGGGGCTTTCTTCCAGGTAAGGGTGCATAGGAGTGCAGTCTCACAGCCTCAGCCTAGCCCTGTCTACACAGAAGTAAGCCACATCAGAGTCAGTGGGGCTTACTCCCAGGTAAGGGTGCTTAGGAGTGCAGGCTCACAGCCCAGGCCTAGCCCTGTCTACTCAGAATTAAGCCATGCTGCAGTCTATGGGGCTTACTCCCAGGTAAGGGTGCATAGGAGTGAAGTCTCACAGCCTTAGCCTAGCCTTGTCTACCCAGAAATAAGCCCCATCAGAGTGAATGGGGCTTACTCCCAGGTAAGGGTGCATAGAAGTGCATCCTCACAACCCCAGCCTAGCCCTGTCTAGCCTGAAGTATGCCCCATCAGCTTGAATGGTGCTTAATCCGAGGTAAGGGTGCATAGGAGTGCAGCCTCACAGCCCCAGCCTAGCCCTGTCTACCCAGAAGTATGCCCCATCAGTGTGAATGGGGCTTATTCTCAGGTAAGGGTGCATAGGAGTGCAGCCTCACAGCCCCAGCCTAGCCCTGTCTACCCAGAAGTAAGCCCCATCAGAGTGAATGGGGCTTACTTCCAGATAAGGGTGCATAGGAGTGCAGCCTCACAGCCCATGCCGAGCCCTGTCTACCCAGAAGTAAGCCCCATCAGAGTGAATGGAGCTTACTCCCAGGTAAGGGTGCATAGGAGTGCAGCCTCACAGCCCCTGCCTAGCCCTGTCTACCCAGAAGAAAGCCCCATCAGAGTCAGTGGGGCTTACTCCCAGGTAAGGGTGCATAGGAGTACAGCCTCACTGCCCCAGCCTAGCCCTGTCTACCCAGAAGTAAGCCCCATCAGAGTGAATGGACGAGGAGTGAATGTGGCTTACACCCAGGTAAGGGTGCATAGGAGTGCAGCCTCACAGCCCCAGCCTAGCCCTGTCTACTCAGAAGTAAGCCACGCTGCAGTCAATGGGGCTTACTCCCAGGTAAGGGTGCATAGGAGTGCAGGCTTACAGCCCAAGCCTAGCCCTTTCTACCCAGAATTAAGCCCAATCAGAGTGAATGGGGCCTACTCCCAGGTAAGAGTGCATAGGAGTGCAGCCTCACAGCCCAAGCCGAGCTCTGTCTACCCAGAAGTAAGCCCCATCAGAGTCAGTGGGGCTTACTCCCAGGTAAGGGTGCATAGGAGTGCAGTCTCACAGATCCAGCCTAGCCCTGTCTACCCAGAAGTAAGCCCCATCAGAGTCAGTGTGGATTTCTCCCAGGTAACGATGTATAGGAGTGCAGCCTCACAGCCCAAGCCGAGCCCTGTCTACCCAGAAGTAAGCCGCATCAGAGTCAGTGGGGCTTACTCCCAGGTAAGGGTGCATAGGAGTGCAGCCTCACAGCTCCAGCCTAGCCCTGTCTACCCAGAAGTAAGCTCCATCAGAGTGAATGGGGCTTACTCCCAGGTAAGGGTGCATAGGAGTGCAGCCTCACAGCCCAAGCCGAGCCGTGTCTACCCAGAAGTAAGCCCTAGCAGAGTGAATGGGGCTTAGTTCCAGGTAAGGGTGCATAGGAGTGCAGCCTTACAGCCCAAGCCTAGCCCTGTCTACCCAGAAGTAAGCCCCATCAGAGTGAATGGGGCTTACTCCCAGGTAAGAGTGCATAGGAGTGCAGCCTCACAGCTCATGCCTCGCCCTGTCTACCTAGAAGTAAGCCCCTTCAGAGTGAATGTGGCTTACTCCCAGGTAAGGGTGCATAGGAGTGCAGCCTCACAGCCCACGCCGAGCCCTGTCTATGCAGAAGTAAGCCCCATCAGAGTCAGTGGGGCTTACTCCCAGGTAAGGGTGCATAGGAGTGCAGCCTCACAGCACCAGCCTAGCCCTGTCTGCCCACAAGTAAGCCCCATCAGAGTGAATGGGCTAGGAGTGAATGTGGCTTACTCCCAGGTAAGGGTGCATAGGAGTGAAGCCTCACAGCCCAAGCCTAGCCCTTTCTACCCAGAAGTAAGCCCCATCAGAGTGAATGGGGCTTACTCCCAGGTAAGGGTGCATAGGAGTGCAGCCTCACAGCTCCAGCCTAGCCCTGTCTACCCAGACGTAAGCCCCATCATAGTCAATGGGCCTTACTCCCAGGTAAGGTTGCATAGGAGTGCAGGATCACAGGCCAAGCCTAGTCCTGTCTACTCAGAAGTAAGCCACGCTGCAGTCAATGGGGCTTATTCCCAGGTAAGGGTGCATAGGAGTGCAGCCTTACAGCCCAAGCCTAGCCCTTTCTACCCTGAAGTAAGCCCCATCAGAGTCAGTGGGGCTTACTCCCAGGTAAGGGTGCATAGGAGTGCAGCCTCAGAGCCCATGCCTAGCCCTTTCTACCCTGTAGTAAGACCCATCAGAGTGAATGGGGCTTACTGCCAGGTAAGAGTGCATAGGAGTGCAGCCTCACAGCCCAAGCCGAGCCCTGTCTACCCAGAAGTAAGCCCCATCAGAGTGAATGGGGCTTACTCCCAGGTAAGGATGCATAGGAGTGCAGCCTCACAGCCCAAGCCGAGCCCTGTCTACCCAGAAGTAAGCACCATCAGAGTCAGTGGGGCTTACACCCATGTAAGGGTGCATAGGAGTGCAGCATCACAGCCCCAGCCTAGCCTTGTCTACCCAGAAATAAGCCCCATCAGAGTGAATGGGGCTTACTCCCAGGTAAGGGTGCATAGAAGTGCATCCTCACAACCCCAGCCTAGCCCTGTCTAGCCTGAAGTAAGCCCCATCAGCTTGAATGGTGCTTACTCCGAGGTAAGGGTGCATAGGAGTGCAGCCTCACAGCCCAAGCCTAGCCCTTTCTACCCAGAAGTAAGCCCCATCAGAGTCAGTGGGGCTTACTCCCAGGCAAGGGTGCATAGGAGTGCAGCCTCACAGCCCCAGCCTAGCCCTGTCTACCCAGAAGTAAGCCCCATCAGAGTGAATGGGGCTTTCTTCCAGGTAAGGGTGCATAGGAGTGCAGCCTCACAGCCCCAGCCTAGCCCTTTCTACCCAGAAGTAAGCCCCATCAGAGTGAATGGGGCTTACTCCCAGGTAAGAGTGCATAGGAGTGCAGCCTTACAGCCCAAGCCTAGCCCTTTCTACCCAGAAGTAAGTCCCATCAGAGTCAATGAGGCTTACTCCCATGTAATGGTGCATAGGAGTGCAGCCTCACAGCCCCAGCCTACCCTGTCTACCTAGAAGTAAGCCCCATCAGAGTGAATGGGGCTTTCTTCCAGGTAAGGGTGCATAGGAGTGCAGTCTAACAGCCCCAGCCTAGCCCTGTCTACCCAGAAGTAAGCCCCATCAGAGTGAATGGGGCTTTCTTCCAGGTAAGGGTGCATAGGAGTGCAGCCTCACAGCCCAAGCCGAGCCCTGTCTACCCAGAAGTAAGCACCATCAGAGACAGTGGGGCTTACTCCCAGGTAAGGGTGCATAGGAGTGCTGGCTCACAGCCCAAGCCTAGCCCTGTCTACTCAGAAGTAAGCCACGCTGCAGTCAATGGGGCTTACTCCCATGTAAGTGCGCATAGCCGTGCAGCCTTACAGCCGAAGCCTAGCCCTTTCTATCCAGAAGTAAGCCCCATCAGAGTGAATGGGGCTTACTCCCAGGTAAGGGTGCATAGGAGTTCAGCCTCACAGCCGAAGCCGAGCCCTGTCTACCCAGAAGTAAGCCTCATCAGAGTGAATGGGGCTTACTTCCAGGTAAGGGTGCATACGAGTGCAGCCTCAGAGCTCAAGCCTAGCCCTGTCTACCCAGAAGTAAGACCCATCAGAGTGAATGGGGCTTACTCCCAGGTAAGGGTGCATAGGAGTGCAGCCTCACAGCCCCAGCCTAGCCCTGTCTACCCAGAAGTAAGCCCCATCAGAGTGAATGGGATAGGTGTGAATGTGGCTTACTCCCAGGTAAGGGTGCATAGGAGTGTAGCCACACAGCCCCCGCCTAGCCCTGTCTACCCAGACGTAAGCCCCATCAGAGTCAATGGGGCTTACTCCCAGGTAAGGTTGCATAGGAGTGCAGGCTCACAGCCCAAGCCTAGCCCTGTATACTCAGAAGTAAGCCACGCTGCAGTCAATGGGGCTTACTCCCAGGTAAGAGTGCATAGGAGTGCAGCCTCACAGCCCCAGCCTAGCCCTGTCTACCCAGACGTAATCCCCATCAGCGTGAATGGTGCTTACTTCCAGGTAAGGGTGCATAGGAGTGCAGCCTCCCAGCTCCAGCCTAGCCCCGTCTACTCTCTAGTAAGCCCCATCAGAGTGAATGGGGCTTACTTCCTGGTAAGAGTGCATAGGAGTGCAGCCGCACAGCCCAAGCCGAGCCCTGTCTACGCAAAATTAAGCCCCATCAGAGTGAATCGGGCTTACTCCCAGGTAAGCGTGCATAGGAGTGCAGCCTCACAACCCAAACCGAGCCCTGTCTACCCAGAAGTAAGCCCCATCAGAGTCAGTGGGGCTTACTCCCAGGTAAGGGTGCTTAGGAGTGCAGCCTGACAGCCCAAGCCGTGCCCTGTCTACCCAGAAGTAAGCACCATCAGAGTCAGTGGGGCTTACTCCCAGGTAAGGGTGCATAGGAGTGCAGCCTCACAGCCCCAGCCTAGCCCTGTCTACCCAGAAATAAGCCCCATTAGAGTGAATGGGGCTTACTCCCAGGTAAGGGTGCATAGGAGTGCAGCCTCACAACCCCAGCCTAGCCTTGTCTAGCCTGAAGTAAGCCCCATCAGCTTGAATGGCGCTTACTCCGAGGTAAGGGTGCATAGGAGTGCAGCCTCACAGCCCCAGCCTAGCCCTTTCAACCCAGAAGTAAGCCCCATCAGAGTCAGTGGGGCTTACTCCCAGGCAAGGGTGCATAGGAGTGCAGCCTCACAGCCCCAGCCTAGCCCTGTCTACCCAGAAGTAAGCCCCATCAGAGTGAATGGGGCTTTCTTCCAGGTAAGGGTGCATAGGAGTGCAGTCTCACAGCCTCAGCCTAGCCCTGTCTACCCAGAAGTAAGCCCCATCAGAGTCAGTGGGGCTTACTCCCAGGTAAGGGTGCTTAGGAGTGCAGGCTCACAGCCCAAGCCTAGCCCTGTCTACTCAGAAGTAAGCCATGCTGCAGTCTATGGGGCTTACTCCCAGGTAAGGGTGCATAGGAGTGCAGCCTTACAGCCCAACCCTATCCCTTTCTACCCAGAATTAAGCCCAATCAGAGTGAATGGGGCCTACTCCCAGGTAAGAGTGCATAGGAGTGCAGCCTCACAGCCCAAGCCGAGCTCTGTCTACCCAGAAGTAAGCCCCATCAGAGTCAGTGGGGCTTACTCCCAGGTAAGGGTGCATAGGAGTGCAGTCTCACAGATCCAGCCTAGCCCTGTCTACCCAGAAGTAAGCCCCATCAGAGTCAGTGTGGATTTCTCCCAGGTAACGATGTATAGGAGTGCAGCCTCACAGCCCAAGCCGAGCCCTGTCTACCCAGAAGTAAGCCGCATCAGAGTCAGTGGGGCTTACTCCCAGGTAAGGGTGCATAGGAGTGCAGCCTCACAGCTCCAGCCTAGCCCTGTCTACCCAGAAGTAAGCTCCATCAGAGTGAATGGGGCTTACTCCCAGGTAAGGGTGCATAGGAATGCAGCCTCACAGCCCAAGCCGAGCTCTGTCTACCCAGAAGTAAGCCCTAGCAGAGTGAATGGGGCTTAGTTCCAGGTAAGGGTGCATAGGAGTGCAGCCTTACAGCCCAAGCCTAGCCCTTTCTACCCTGAAGTAAGCCCCATCAGAGTCAGTGGGGCTTACTCCCAGGTAAGGGTGCATAGGAGTGCAGCCTCAGAGCCCATGCCTAGCCCTTTCTACCCTGTAGTAAGACCCATCAGAGTGAATGGGGCTTACTGCCAGGTAAGAGTGCATAGGAGTGCAGCCTCACAGCCCAAGCCGAGCCCTGTCTACCCAGAAGTAAGCCCCATCAGAGTGAATGGGGCTTACTCCCAGGTAAGGATGCATAGGAGTGCAGCCTCACAGCCCAAGCCGAGCCCTGTCTACCCAGAAGTAAGCACCATCAGAGTCAGTGGGGCTTACACCCATGTAAGGGTGCATAGGAGTGCAGCCTCACAGCCCCAGCCTAGCCTTGTCTACCCAGAAATAAGCCCCATCAGAGTGAATGGGGCTTACTCCCAGGTAAGGGTGCATAGAAGTGCATCCTCACAACCCCAGCCTAGCCCTGTCTAGCCTGAAGTAAGCCCCATCAGCTTGAATGGTGCTTACTCCGAGGTAAGGGTGCATAGGAGTGCAGCCTCACAGCCCAAGCCTAGCCCTTTCTACCCAGAAGTAAGCCCCATCAGAGTCAGTGGGCCTTACTCCCAGGCAAGGGTGCATAGGAGTGCAGCCTCACAGCCCCAGCCTAGCCCTGTCTACCCAGAAGTAAGCCCCATCAGAGTCAATGAGGCTTACTCCCATGTAATGGTGCATAGGAGTGCAGCCTCACAGCCCCAGCCTACCCTGTCTACCTAGAAGTAAGCCCCATCAGAGTGAATGGGGTTTTCTTCCAGGTAAGGGTGCATAGGAGTGCAGTCTAACAGCCCCAGCCTAGCCCTGTCTACCCAGAAGTAAGCCCCATCAGAGTGAATGGGGCTTTCTTCCAGGTAAGGGTGCATAGGAGTGCAGCCTCACAGCCCAAGCCGAGCCCTGTCTACCCAGAAGTAAGCACCATCAGAGACAGTGGGGCTTACTCCCAGGTAAGGGTGCATAGGAGTGCTGGCTCACAGCCCAAGCCTAGCCCTGTCTACTCAGAAGTAAGCCACGCTGCAGTCAATGGGGCTTACTCCCATGTAAGTGCGCATAGCCGTGCAGCCTTACAGCCCAAGCCTAGCCCTTTCTATCCAGAAGTAAGCCCCATCAGAGTGAATGGGGCTTACTCCCAGGTAAGGGTGCATAGGAGTTCAGCCTCACAGCCGAAGCCGAGCCCTGTCTACCCAGAAGTAAGCCTCATCAGAGTGAATGGGGCTTACTTCCAGGTAAGGGTGCATACGAGTGCAGCCTCAGAGCTCAAGCCTAGCCCTGTCTACCCAGAAGTAAGACCCATCAGAGTGAATGGGGCTTACTCCCAGGTAAGGGTGCATAGGAGTGCAGCCTCACAGCCCCAGCCTAGCCCTGTCTACCCAGAAGTAAGCCCCATCAGAGTGAATGGGATAGGTGTGAATGTGGCTTACTCCCAGGTAAGGGTGCATAGGAGTGTAGCCACACAGCCCCCGCCTAGCCCTGTCTACCCAGACGTAAGCCCCATCAGAGTCAATGGGGCTTACTCCCAGGTAAGGTTGCATAGGAGTGCAGGCTCACAGCCCAAGCCTACCCCTGTATACTCAGAAGTAAGCCACGCTGCAGTCAATGGGGCTTACTCCCAGGTAAGAGTGCATAGGAGTGCAGCCTCACAGCCCCAGCCTAGCCCTGTCTACCCAGACGTAATCCCCATCAGCGTGAATGGTGCTTACTTCCAGGTAAGGGTGCATAGGAGTGCAGCCTCCCAGCTCCAGCCTAGCCCCGTCTACTCTCTAGTAAGCCCCATCAGAGTGAATGGGGCTTACTTCCTGGTAAGAGTGCATAGGAGTGCAGCCGCACAGCCCAAGCCGAGCCCTGTCTACGCAAAATTAAGCCCCATCAGAGTGAATCGGGCTTACTCCCAGGTAAGCGTGCATAGGAGTGCAGCCTCACAACCCAAACCGAGCCCTGTCTACCCAGAAGTAAGCCCCATCAGAGTCAGTGGGGCTTACTCCCAGGTAAGGGTGCTTAGGAGTGCAGCCTGACAGCCCAAGCCGTGCCCTGTCTACCCAGCAGTAAGCACCATCAGAGTCAGTGGGGCTTACTCCCAGGTAAGGGTGCATAGGAGTGCAGCCTCACAGCCCCAGCCTAGCCCTGTCTACCCAGAAATAAGCCCCATTAGAGTGAATGGGGCTTACTCCCAGGTAAGGGTGCATAGGAGTGCAGCCTCACAACCCCAGCCTAGCCTTGTCTAGCCTGAAGTAAGCCCCATCAGCTTGAATGGCGCTTACTCCGAGGTAAGGGTGCATAGGAGTGCAGCCTCACAGCCCCAGCCTAGCCCTTTCTACCCAGAAGTAAGCCCCATCAGAGTCAGTGGGGCTTACTCCCAGGCAAGGGTGCATAGGAGTGCAGCCTCACAGCCCCAGCCTAGCCCTGTCTACCCAGAAGTAAGCCCCATCAGAGTGAATGGGGCTTTCTTCCAGGTAAGGGTGCATAGGAGTGCAGTCTCACAGCCTCAGCCTAGCCCTGTCTACCCAGAAGTAAGCCCCATCAGAGTCAGTGGGGCTTACTCCCAGGTAAGGGTGCTTAGGAGTGCAGGCTCACAGCCCAAGCCTAGCCCTGTCTACTCAGAAGTAAGCCATGCTGCAGTCTATGGGGCTTACTCCCAGGTAAGGGTGCATAGGAGTGCAGCCTTACAGCCCAACCCTACCCTTTCTACCCAGAAGTAAGCCCCATCAGAGTGAATGGGGCTTACTCCCAGGTAAGGGTGCATAGGAGTGCAGCCTCACAGCCCCAGCCTAGCCCTGTCTACCCAGAAGTAAGCCCTATCAGAGTGAATGGGGCTTACTTCCAGGTAAGGGTGCATAGGAGTGTAGCCTCACAGCCCAAGCCTAGCCCTGTCTACCGAGAAGTAAGCCCCATCAGAGTCAATGGGGCTTACTCCCATGGAAGGGTGCATAGGAGTGTAGCCTCAGAGCCCATGCCTAGCCCTTTCTACCCAGAAGTAAGACCCATCAGAGTGAATGGGGCTTACTGCCAGGTAAGAGTGCATAGGAGTGCAGCCTCACAGCCCAAGCCGAGCCCTGTCTACCCAGAAGTAAGCCCCATCAGCTTGAATGGCGCTTACTCCGAGGTAAGGGTGCATAGGAGTGCAGCCTCACAGCCCAAGCCTAGCCCTTTCTACCCAGAAGTAAGCCCCATCAGAGTCAGTGGGGCTTACTCCCAGGCAAGGGTGCATAGGAGTGCAGCCTCACAGCCCCAGCCTAGCCCTGTCTACCCAGAAGTAAGCCCCATCAGAGTGAATGGGGCTTTCTTCCAGGTAAGGGTGCATAGGAGTGCAGTCTCACAGCCTCAGCCT
Organism: Tiliqua scincoides; assembly: GCF_035046505.1. NCBI lineage: Eukaryota > Metazoa > Chordata > Lepidosauria > Squamata > Scincidae > Tiliqua > Tiliqua scincoides. The sequence goes on along the minus strand of NC_089827.1, from coordinate 78,669,974 downwards.
AGCCCTGTCTACCCAGAAGTAAGCCACATCAGAGTCAGTGGGGCTTACTCCCAGGTAAGGGTGCTTAGGAGTGCAGGCTCACAGCCCAGGCCTAGCCCTGTCTACTCAGAATTAAGCCATGCTGCAGTCTATGGGGCTTACTCCCAGGTAAGGGTGCATAGGAGTGCAGTCTCACAGCCTTAGCCTAGCCTTGTCTACCCAGAAATAAGCCCCATCAGAGTGAATGGGGCTTACTCCCAGGTAAGGGTGCATAGAAGTGCATCCTCACAACCCCAGCCTAGCCCTGTCTAGCCTGAAGTATGCCCCATCAGCTTGAATGGTGCTTAATCCGAGGTAAGGGTGGATAGGAGTGCAGCCTCACATCCCCAGCCTAGCCCTGTCTACCCAGAAGTATGCCCCATCAGTGTGAATGGGGCTTATTCTCAGGTAAGGGTGCATAGGAGTGCAGCCTCACAGCCCCAGCCTAGCCCTGTCTACCCAGAAGTAAGACCCATCAGAGTGAATGGGGCTTACTTCCAGATAAGGGTGCATAGGAGTGCAGCCTCACAGCCCATGCCGAGCCCTGTCTACCTAGAAGTAAGCCCCATCAGAGTGAATGGAGCTTACTCCCAGGTAAGGGTGCATAGGAGTGCAGCCTCACAGCCCCTGCCTAGCCCTGTCTACTCAGAAGTAAGCCACGCTGCAGTCAATGGGGCTTACTCCCAGGTAAGGGTGCATAGGAGTGCAGGCTTACAGCCCAAGCCTAGCCCTTTCTACCCAGAATTAAGCCCAATCAGAGTGAATGGGGCCTACTCCCAGGTAAGAGTGCATAGGAGTGCAGCCTCACAGCCCAAGCCGAGCTCTGTCTACCCAGAAGTAAGCCCCATCAGAGTCAGTGGGGCTTACTCCCAGGTAAGGGTGCATAGTTGTGCAGTCTCACAGCTCCAGCCTAGCCCTGTCTACCCAGAAGTAAGCCCCATCAGAGTCAGTGTGGATTTCTCCCAGGTAACAATGTGTAGGAGTGCAGCCTCACAGCCCAAGCCGAGCCCTGTCTACCCAGAAGTAAGCCGCATCAGAGTCAGTGGGGCTTACTCCCAGGTAAGGGTGCATAGGAGTGCAGCCTCACAGCTCCAGCCTAGCCCTGTCTACCCAGAAGTAAGCTCCATCAGAGTGAATGGGGCTTACTCCCAGGTAAGGGTGCATAGGAGTGCAGCCTCACAGCCCAAGCCGAGCCGTGTCTACCCAGAAGTAAGCCCTAGCGGAGTGAATGGGGCTTAGTTCCAGGTAAGGGTGCATAGGAGTGCAGCCTTACAGCCCAAGCCTAGCCCTGTCTACCCAGAAGTAAGCCCCATCAGAGTGAATGGGGCTTACTCCCAGGTAAGAGTGCATAGGAGTGCAGCCTCACAGCTCATGCCTCGCCCTGTCTACCTAGAAGTAAGCCCCTTCAGAGTGAATGTGGCTTACTCCCAGGTAAGGGTGCATAGGAGTGCAGCCTCACAGTCCACGCCGAGCCCTATCTATGCAGAAGTAAGCCCCATCAGAGTCAGTGGGGCTTACTCCCAGGTAAGGGTGCTTAGGAGTGCAGGCTCACAGCCCCAGCCTAGCCCTGTCTGCCCACAAGTAAGCCCCATCAGAGTGAATGGGCTAGGAGTGAATGTGGCTTACTCCCAGGTAAGGGTGCATAGGAGTGCAGCCTCACAGCACCAGCCTAGCCCTGTCTGCCCACAAGTAAGCCCCATCAGAGTGAATGGGCTAGGAGTGAATGTGGCTTACTCCCAGGTAAGGGTGCATAGGAGTGAAGCCTCACAGCCCAAGCCTAGCCCTTTCTACCCAAAAGTAAGCCCCATCAGAGTGAATGGGGCTTACTCCCAGGTAAGGGTGCATAGGAGTGCAGCCTCACAGCTCCAGCCTAGCCCTGTCTACCCAGACGTAAGCCCCATCAGAGTCAATGGGCCTTACTCCCAGGTAAGGTTGCATAGGAGTGCAGGATCACAGGCCAAGCCTAGCCCTGTCTACTCAGAAGTAAGCCACGCTGCAGTCAATGGGGCTTATTCCCAGGTAAGGGTGCATAGGAGTGCAGCCTTACAGCCCAAGCCTAGCCCTTTCTACCCTGAAGTAAGCCCCATCAGAGTCAGTGGGGCTTACTCCCAGGTAAGGGTGCATAGGAGTGCAGCCTCACAGCCCCAGCCTAGCCGTGTCTACCCAGAAGTAAGCCCCATCAGAGTGAATGGGGCTTACTCCCAGGTAAGGGTGCATAGGAGTGCAGCCTCACAGCCCCAGCCGAGCCCTGTCTACCCAGAAGTAAACCCCATCAGAGTCAATGGGGCTTACTCCCAGGTAAGGGTGCATAGGGGTGCAGCCTCACAGCCCCAGCCTAGCCCTTTCTACCCAGAAGTAAGCCCCATCAGAGTGAATGGGGCTTACTCCCAGGTAAGAGTGCATAGGAGTGCAGCCTTACAGCCCAAGCCTAGCCCTTTCTACCCAGAAGTAAGTCCCATCAGAGACAATGGGGCTTACTCCCAGGTAAGGGTGCATAGGAGTGCAGCCTTACAGCCCAAGCCTAGCCCTTTCTACCCAGAAGTAAGCCCCATCAGAGTGAATGGGGCTTACTCCCAGGTAAGGGTGCATAGGAGTGCAGCCTCACAGCCCAAGCCGAGCCCTGTCTACGCAGAAGTAAGCCCCATCAGAGTGAATGGGGTTTTCTTCCAGGTAAGGGTGCATAGGAGTGCAGACTCACAGCCCATGCTGAGCCCTGTCTACCCAGAAGTAAGCACCATCAGAGTCAGTGGGGCTTACTCCCAGGTAAGGGTGCATAGGAGTGCAGCCTCACAGCCCCAGCCTATCCCTGTCTACCCAAAAATAAGCCCCATCAGAATGAATGGGGCTTACTCCCAGGTAAGGGTGCATAGTAGTGCATCCTCACAACCCCAGCCTAGCCCTGTCTAGCCTGAAGTAAACCCCATCAGCTTGAATGGTGCTTACTCCGAGGTAAGGGTGCATAGGAGTGCAGCCTCACAGCCCAAGCCTAGCCCTTTCTACCCAGAAGTAAGCCCCATCAGAGTCAGTGGGGCTTACTCCCAGGCAAGGGTGCATAGGAGTGCAGCCTCACAGCCCCAGCCTAGCCCTGTCTACCCAGAAGTAAGCCCCATCAGAGTGAATGGGGCTTTCTTCCAGGTAAGGGTGCATAGGAGTGCAGTCTCACAGCCTCAGCCTAGCCCTGTCTACCCAGAAGTAAGCCCCATCAGAGTCAGTGGGGCTTACTCCCAGGTAAGGGTGCATAGGAGTGCAGCCTCACAGCCCCAGCCTAGCCCTGTCTACCCAGAAGTATGCCCTATCAGAGTGAATGGGGCTTACTTCCAGGTAAGGGTGCATAGGAGTGTAGCCTCACAGCCCAAGCCTAGCCCTGTCTACCCAGAAGTAAGCCCCATCAGAGTCAGTGGGGCTTACTCCCAAGTAAGGGTGCATAGGAGTGCAGCCTCACAGCCCCAGCCTAGCCCTGTCTACCCAGAAGTAAACCCCATCAGAGTCAATGGGGCTTACTCCCAGGTAAGGGTGCATAGGAGTGCAGCCTCACAGCCCCAGCCTAGCCCTTTCTACCCAGAAGTAAGCCCCATCAGAGTGAATGGGGCTTACTCCCAGGTAAGAGTGCATAGGAGTGCAGCCTTACAGCCCAAGCCTAGCCCTTTCTACCCAGAAGTAAGTCCCATCAGAGTCAATGAGGCTTACTCCCATGTAATGGTGCATAGGAGTGCAGCCTCACAGCCCCAGCCTACCCTGTCTACCTAGAAGTAAGCCCCATCAGAGTGAATGGGGCTTTCTTCCAGGTAAGGGTGCATAGGAGTGCAGTCTAACAGCCCCAGCCTAGCCCTGTCTACCCAGAAGTAAGCCCCATCAGAGTGAATGGGGCTTTCTTCCAGGTAAGGGTGCATAGGAGTGCAGCCTCACAGCCCAAGCCGAGCCCAGTCTACCCAGAAGTAAGCACCATCAGAGACAGTGGGGCTTACTCCCAGGTAAGGGTGCATAGGAGTGCTGGCTCACAGCCCAAGCCTAGCCCTGTCTACTCAGAAGTAAGCCACGCTGCAGTCAATGGGGCTTACTCCCATGTAAGTGCGCATAGCCGTGCAGCCTTACAGCCCAAGCCTAGCCCTTTCTATCCAGAAGTAAGCCCCATCAGAGTGAATGGGGCTTACTCCCAGGTAAGGGTGCATAGGAGTTCAGCCTCACAGCCGAAGCCGAGCCCTGTCTACCCAGAAGTAAGCCTCATCAGAGTGAATGGGGCTTACTTCCAGGTAAGGGTGCATACGAGTGCAGCCTCAGAGCTCAAGCCTAGCCCTGTCTACCCAGAAGTAAGACCCATCAGAGTGAATGGGGCTTACTCCCAGGTAAGGGTGCATAGGAGTGCAGCCTCACAGCCCCAGCCTAGCCCTGTCTACCCAGAAGTAAGCCCCATCAGAGTGAATGGGATAGGTGTGAATGTGGCTTACTCCCAGGTAAGGGTGCATAGGAGTGTAGCCACACAGCCCCCGCCTAGCCCTGTCTACCCAGACGTAAGCCCCATCAGAGTCAATGGGGCTTACTCCCAGGTAAGGTTGCATAGGAGTGCAGGCTCACAGCCCAAGCCTAGCCCTGTATACTCAGAAGTAAGCCACGCTGCAGTCAATGGGGCTTACTCCCAGGTAAGAGTGCATAGGAGTGCAGCCTCACAGCCCCAGCCTAGCCCTGTCTACCCAGACGTAATCCCCATCAGCGTGAATGGTGCTTACTTCCAGGTAAGGGTGCATAGGAGTGCAGCCTCCCAGCTCCAGCCTAGCCCCGTCTACTCTCTAGTAAGCCCCATCAGAGTGAATGGGGCTTACTTCCTGGTAAGAGTGCATAAGAGTGCAGCCGCACAGCCCAAGCCGAGCCCTGTCTACGCAAAATTAAGCCCCATCAGAGTGAATCGGGCTTACTCCCAGGTAAGCGTGCATAGGAGTGCAGCCTCACAACCCAAACCGAGCCCTGTCTACCCAGAAGTAAGCCCCATCAGAGTCAGTGGGGCTTACTCCCAGGTAAGGGTGCTTAGGAGTGCAGCCTGACAGCCCAAGCCGAGCCCTGTCTACCCAGAAGTAAGCACCATCAGAGTCAGTGGGGCTTACTTCCAGGTAAGAGTGCATAGGAGTGCAGCCTCACAGCCCCAGCCTAGCCCTGTCTACCCAGAAATAAGCCCCATTAGAGTGAATGGGGCTTACTCCCAGGTAAGGGTGCATAGGAGTGCAGCCTCACAACCCCAGCCTAGCCCTGTCTAGCCTGAAGTAAGCCCCATCAGCTTGAATGGCGCTTACTCCGAGGTAAGGGTGCATAGGAGTGAAGCCTCACAGCCCAAGCCTAGCCCTTTCTACCCAGAAGTAAGCCCCATCAGAGTCAGTGGGGCTTACTCCCAGGCAAGGGTGCATAGGAGTGCAGCCTCACAGCCCCAGCCTAGCCCTGTCTACCCAGAAGTAAGCCCCATCAGAGTGAATGGGGCTTTCTTCCAGGTAAGGCTGCATAGGAGTGCAGGCTCACAGCCTCAGCCTAGCCCTGTCTACCCAGAAGTAAGCCCCATCAGAGTCAGTGGGGCTTACTCCCAGGTAAGGGTGCTTAGGAGTGCAGGCTCACAGCCCAAGCCTAGCCCTGTCTACTCAGAAGTAAGACATGCTGCAGTCTATGGGGCTTACTCCCAGGTAAGGGTGCATAGGAGTGCAGCCTTACAGCCCAACCCTACCCTTTCTACCCAGAAGTAAGCCCCATCAGAGTGAATGGGGCTTACTCCCAGGTAAGGGTGCATAGGAGTGCAGCCTCACAGCCCCAGCCTAGCCCTGTCTACCCAGAAGTAAGCCCTATCAGAGTGAATGGGGCTTACTTCCAGGTAAGGGTGCATAGGAGTGTAGCCTCACAGCCCAAGCCTAGCCCTGTCTACCGAGAAGTAAGCCCCATCAGAGTCAATGGGGCTTACTCCCATGGAAGGGTGCATTGGAGTGTAGCCTCAGAGCCCATGCCTAGCCCTTTCTACCCAGAAGTAAGACCCATCAGAGTGAATGGGGCTTAATGCCAGGTAAGAGTGCATAGGAGTGCAGCCTCACAGCCCAAGCCGAGCCCTGTCTACCCAGAAGTAAGCCCCATCAGAGTGAATGGGGCTTACTCCCAGGTAAGGATGCATAGGAGTGCAGCCTCACAGCCCAAGCCGAGCCCTGTCTACCCAGAAGTAAGCCCCATCAGAGTGAATGGGGCTTACTCCCAGGTAAGGGTGCATAGGAGTGCAGCCTCAAAGCCCAAGCCGAGCCCTGTCTACCCAGAAGTAAGCACCATCAGAGTCAGTGGGGCTTACTCCCAGGCAAGGGTGCATAGGAGTGCAGCCTCACAGCCCCAGCCTAGCCCTGTCTACCCAGAAGTAAGCCCCATCAGAGTGAATGGGGCTTTCTTCCAGGTAAGAGTGCTTAGGAGTGCAGGCTCACAGCCCAGGTCTAGCCCTGTCTACTCAGAAGTAAGCCATGCTGCAGTCTATGGGGCTTACTCCCAGGTAAGGGTGCATAGGAGTGCAGTCTCACAGCCTTAGCCTAGCCCTGTCTACCCAGAAGTAAGCCCCATCAGAGTCAGTGGGGCTTACTCCCAGGTAAGGGTGCATAGGAGTGCAGCCTCACAGCCCCAGCCTAGCCCTGTCTACCCAGAATGAAGCCCTATCAGAGTGAATGGGACTTACTTCCAGGTAAGGGTGCGTAGGAGTGTAGCCTCACAGCCCAAGCCTAGCCCTGTCTACCGAGAAGTAAGCCCCATCAGAGTCAATGGGGCTTACTCCCATGGAAGGGTGCATAGGAGTGTAGCCTCAGAGCCCATGCCTAGCCCTTTCTACCCAGAAGTAAGACCCATCAGAGTGAATGGGGCTTACTGCCAGGTAAGAGTGCATAGGAGTGCAGCCTCACAGCCCAAGCCAAGCCCTGTCTACGCAGAAGTAAGCCCCATCAGAGTGAATGGGGCTTACTCCCAGGTAAGGATGCATAGGAGTGCAGCCTCACAGCCCAAGCCGAGCCCTGTCTACCCAGAAGTAAGCACCATCAGAGTCTGTGGGGCTTACTCCCAGGTAAGGGTGCATAGGAGTGCAGCCTCACAGCCCCAGCCTCGCCTTGTCTACCCAGAAATAAGCCCCATCAGAGTGAATGGGGCTTACTCCCAGGTAAGGGTGCATAGAAGTGCATCCTCACAACCCCAGCCTAGCCCTGTCTAGCCTGAAGTAAGCCCCATCAGCTTGAATGGAGCTTACTCCGAGGTAAGGGTGCATAGGAGTGCAGCCTCACAGCCCCAGCCTAGCCCTGTCTACCCAGAAGTAAGCCCCATCAGTGTGAATGGGGCTTATTCCCAGGTAAGGGTGCATAGGAGTGCAGCCTCACAGCCCCAGCCTAGCCCTGTCTACCCAGAAGTAAGCCCCATCAGAGTGAATGGGGCTTACTTCCAGATAAGGGTGCATAGGAGTGCAGCCTCACAGCCCATGCCGAGCCCTGTCGACCCAGAAGTAAGCCCCATCAGAGTGAATGGAGCTTACTCCCAGGTAAGGGTGTATAGGAGTGCAGCCTCACAGCCCCTGCCTAGCCCTGTCTACCCAGAAGAAAGCCCCATCAGAGTCAGTGGGGCTTACTCCCAGGTAAGGGTGCATAGGAGTACAGCCTCACTGCCCCAGCCTAGCCCTGTCTACCCAGAAGTAAGCCCCATCAGAGTGAATGGACTAGGAGTGAATGTGGCTTACTCCCAGGTAAGGGTGCATAGGAGTGCAGCCTCACAGCCCCAGCCTAGCCCTGTCTACTCAGAAGTAAGCCACGCTGCAGTCAATGGGGCTTACTCCCAGGTAAGGGTGCATAGGAGTGCAGGCTTACAGCCCAAGCCTAGCCCTTTCTACCCAGAAGTAAGCCCCATCAGAGTGAATGGGGCCTACTCCCAGGTAAGAGTGCATAGGAGTGCAGCCTCACAGCCCAAGCCGAGCTCTGTCTACCCAGAAGTAAGCCCCATCAGAGTCAGTGGGGCTTACTCCCAGGTAAGGGTGCATAGGAGTGCAGTCTCACAGCTCCAGCCTAGCCCTGTCTACCCAGAAGTAAGCCCCATCAGAGTCAGTGTGGATTTCTCCCAGGTAACGATGTATAGGAGTGCAGCCTCACAGCCCAAGCCGAGCCCTGTCTACCCAGAAGTAAGCCGCATCAGAGTCAGTGGGGCTTACTCCCAGGTAAGGGTGCATAGGAGTGCAGTCTCACAGCTCCAGCCTAGCCCTGTCTACCCAGAAGTAAGCCCCATCAAAGTGAATGGGGCTTACTCCCAGGTAAGGGTGCATAGGAGTGCAGCCTCACAGCCCAAGCCGAGCCGTGTCTACCCAGAAGTAAGCCCTAGCAGAGTGAATGGGGCTTAGTTCCAGGTAAGGGTGCATAGGAGTGCAGCCTTACAGCCCAAGCCTAGCCCTGTCTACCCAGAAGTAAGCCCCATCAGAGTGAATGGGGCTTACTCCCAGGTAAGAGTGCATAGGAGTGCAGCCTCACAGCCCATGCCGCGCCCTGTCTACCCAGAAGTAAGCCCCTTCAGAGTGAATGTGGCTTACTCCCAGGTAAGGGTGCATAGGAGTGCAGCCTCACAGCCCACGCCGAGCCCTGTCTATGCAGAAGTAAGCCCCATCAGAGTCAGTGGGGCTTACTCCCAGGTAAGGGTGCATAGGAGTGCAGCCTCACATCACCAGCCTAGCCCTGTCTGCCCAGAAGTAAGCCCCATCAGAGTGAATGGGCTAGGAGTGAATGTGGCTTACTCCCAGGTAAGGGTGCATAGGAGTGAAGCCTCACAGCCCAAGCCTAGCCCTTTCTACCCAGACGTAAGCGCCATCAGAGTGAATGGGGCTTACTCCCAGGTAAGGGTGCATAGGAGTGCAGCCTCACAGCTCCAGCCTAGCCCTGTCTAACCAGACGTAAGCCCCATCAGAGTCAATGGGCCTTACTCCCAGGTAAGGTTGCATAGGAGTGCAGGATCACAGCCCAAGCCTAGCCCTGTCTACTCAGAAGTAAGCCACGCTGCAGTCAATGGGGCTTATTCCCAGGTAAGGATGCATAGGAGTGCAGCCTTACAGCCCAAGCCTAGCCCTTTCTACCCTGAAGTAAGCCCCATCAGAGTCAGTGGGGCTTACTCCCAGGTAAGGGTGCATAGGAGTGCAGCCTCACAGCCCCAGCCTAGCCGTGTCTACCCAGAAGTAAGCCCCATCAGAGTGAATGGGGCTTACTCCCAGGTAAGGGTGCATAGGAGTGCAGCCTCACAGCCCCAGCCTAGCCCTGTCTACCCAGAAGTAAACCCCATCAGAGTCAATGGGGCTTACTCCCAGGTAAGGGTGCATAGGGGTGCAGCCTCACAGCCCCAGCCTAGCCCTTTCTACCCAGAAGTAAGCACCATCAGAGTCAGTGGGGCTTACTGCCAGGTAAGAGTGCATAGGAGTGCAGCCTCACAGCCCAAGCCGAGCCCTGTCTACCCAGAAGTAAGCACCATCAGAGTCAGTGGGGCTTACTCCCAGGTAAGGGTGCATAGGAGTGTAGCCTCACAGCCCAAGCCTAGCCTTTTCTACCCAGAAGTAAGCCCCATCAGAGTCAGTGCGGCTTACTCCCAGGTAAGGGTGCATAGGAGTGCAGCCACACAGCCCCAGCCTAGCCCTGTCTACCCAGAAATAAGCCCCATCAGAGTGAATAGGGCTTACTCCCAGGTAAGGGTGCATAGGAGTGCAGCCTCACAGCCCCAGCCTAGCCCTGTCTAGTCAGAAGTAAGCCCCATCAGAGTCAGTGGGGCTTACTCCCAGGTAATGGTGCATAGGAGTGCAGCCTCACAGCCCCAGCCTAGCCCTGTCTAGTCAAAAGTAAGCCCCATCACATTGAATGGGGCTTACTCCCAGGTAAGGGTGCATAGGGGTGCAGCCTCAAAGCCCCAGCCTAGCCCTGTCTAGTCAGAAGTAAGCCCCATCACATTGAATGGGGCTTACTCCCAGGTAAAGGTGCATAGGAGTGCAGCCTCACAGCCCCAGCCTAGCCCTGTCTACCCAGAAGTAAGGCCCATCAGAGTCAGTGGTTCTTACTCCCAGGTAAGGGTTCATACGAGTGCAGCCTCACAGCCCCAGCCTAGCCCTGTCTACCCAGAAGTAAGCCCCATCACATTGAATGGGGCTTACTCCCAGTTAAGGGTGCATAGGAGTGCAGCCTCAGAGCCCCAGCCTAGCCCTGTCTACCCAGAAGTAAGCCCCATCATAGTCAGTGGGGCTTACTCCCAGGTAAGTGTGCATAGGAGTGTAGCCTCACAGCCCAAGCCTAGCCCTTTCTACCCAGAAGTAAGCCTCATCAGAGTGAATGGGGCTTACTCCCAGGTAAGGGTGCATAGGAGTGCAGGCTCACAGCCCAAGCCTAGCCCTGTCTACTCAGAAGTAAGCCACGCTGCAGTCAATGGGGCTTACTCCCAGGTAAGGGTGCATAGGAGTGCAGCCTCACAGCCCAAGCCTAGCCCTTTCTACCCAGATGTAAGCCCCATCAAAGTGAGTGGGGCTTACTCCCAGGTAAGAGTGCATAGGAGTACAGCCTCACAGCCCATGCCTCGCCCTGTCTACCCAGACGTAAGCCCTATCAGAGTGAATGGGGCTTACTCCCATGTAAGGGTGCATAGGAGTGTAGCCTCAAAGCCCAATCCTAGCCCTTTCTACCCAGAAGTAAGCCCCATCAGAGTGAATGGGGCTTACTCCCAGGTAAGAGTGCATAGGGGTGCAGCCTCACAGCCCAAGCCTCGACCTGTCTTCCCAGAAGTAAGCCCCTTCAGAGTGAATGGGGCTTACTCCCAGGTAAGGGTGCATAGGAGTGCAGGCTCACAGCCCAAGCCTAGCCCTGTCTACTCAGAAGTAAGCCACGCTGCAGTCAATGGTGCTTACTCCCAGGTAAGAGTGCATAGGAGTGCAGCCTCACAGACCAAGCCGAGCCCTGTCTACCCAGAAGTAAGCCCTATCAGAATGAAGGGTATCTACTTCCAGGTAAGGGTGCATAGGAGTGCAGCCTCACAGCCCAAGCCTAGCCCTTTCTACCCACAAGTAAGCCCCATCAGAGTGAATGGGGCTTACTCCCAGGTAAGAGTGCATTGGACTGCAGCCTCACAGCCCATGCCTCGCCCTGTCTACACAGAAGTAAGCCCCATCAGAGTGAATGTGGCTTACTCCCAGGTAAGGGTGCATATGAGTGCAGCCTCACAGCCCAAGCCTAGCCCTTTCTACCCAGAAGTAAGCCCCTTCAGAGTGAATGTGGCTTACTCCCAGGTAAGGGTGCATAGGAGTGCAGCCTCACAGCCCCAGCCTAGCCCTGTCTACACAGAAGTAAGCCCCATCAGAGTGAATGGGGCTTACTCCTAGGTAAGAGTGCATAGGAGTGCAGTCTCACAGCCCCAGCCTAGCCCTGTCTACCCAGAAGTTAGCCCCTTCAGAGTGAATGGGGCTTACTCCCAGGTAAGAGTGCATCGGAGTGCAGCCTCACAGCCCAAGCCGAGCTCTGTCTACCCAGAAGTAAGCCCCATCAGAGTCAGTGGGGCTTACTGCCAGGTAAGAGTGCATAGGAGTGCAGCCTCACAGCCCAAACCGAGCCCTGTCTACCCAGAAGTAAGCCCCATCAGAGTGAATGGGGCTTACTTCCAGGTAAGGGTGCATAGGAGTGTAGCCTCGCAGCCAAGCCTAGCCCTTTCTACCCAGAAGTAAGCCCTATCAGAGTCAATGTGGCTTACTCCCAGGTAAGGGTGCTTAGGTGTCCAGCCTCACAGCCCCAGCCTAGCCCTTTCTACCCAGAAGTAAGCGCCTTCAGAGTGAATGTGGCTTACTCCCAGGTAAGAGTGCTTAGGAGTGCAACCTCACAGCCCAAGCCTAGCCCTGTCTACCCAGAAGTAAGCCCCATCAGAGTCAGTGGGGCTTACTCCCAGGTAAGGGTGCATTGGACTTCAGCCCCACAGCCCCAGCCTAGCCCTGTCTACCCAGATGTAAGCCCCATCAGAGTGAATGGGGCTTACTCCCTGGTAAGAGTGCATAGGAGTGCAGCCTTACAGCCCAAGCCTAGCCCTTTCTACCCAGAAGTAAGTCCCATCAGAGCCAATGGGGCTTACTCCCAGGTAAGGGTGCATAGGAGTGCAGCCTTACAGCCCAAGCCTAGCCCTTTCTACCCAGAAGTAAGCCCCATCAGAGTGAATGGGGCTTACTCCCAGGTAAGGGTGCATAGGAGTGCAGCCTCACAGCCCAAGCCGAGCCCTGTCTACGCAGAAGTAAGCCCCATCAGAGTGAATGGGGCTTTCTTCCAGGTAAGGGTGCATAGGAGTGTAGCCTCACAGCCCAAGCCTAGCCTTTTCTACCCAGAAGTAAGCCCCATCAGAGTCAGTGCGGCTTACTCCCAGGTAAGGGTGCATAGGAGTGCAGCCTCACAGCCCCAGCCTAGCCCTGTCTACCCAGAAATAAGCCCCATCAGAGTCAGTGGGGCTTACTCCCAGGTAAGGGTGCATAGGAGTGTAGCCTCAAAGCCCAAGCCTAGCCCTTTCTACCCAGAAGTAAGCCCCATCAGAGTCAATGGGGCTTACTCCCAGGTAAGAGTGCATAGGAGTGCAGCCTCACAGCCCCAGCCTAGCCCTGCCTACCCAGAAATAAGCCCCATCAGAGTGAATGGGGCTTACTCCCAGGTAAGGGTGCATCGGAGTGCAGCCTCACAGCCCCAGCCTAGCCCTGTCTAGTCAGAAGTAAGCCCCATCAGAGTCAGTGGGGCTTACTCCCAGGTAAGGGTGCATAGGAGTGCAGCCTCACAGCCCCAGCCTAGCCCTGTCTAGTCAGAAGTAAGCCCCATCACATTGAATGGTGCTTACTCCCAGGTAAGGGTGCATAGGAGTGCAGCCTCACAGCCCCAGCCTAGCCCTGTCTAGTCAGAAGTAAGCCCCATCACATTGAATGAGGCTTACTCCCAGGTAAGGGTCCATTGGAGTGCAGCCTCACAGCCCCAGCCTAGCCCTGTCTACCCAGAAGTAATCCCCATCAGAGTCAGTGGTTCTTACTCCCAGGTAAGGGTTCATAGGAGTGCAGCCTCACAGCCCCAGCCTAGCCCTGTCTACCCAGAAGTAAGCCCCATCACATTGAATGGGGCTTACTCTCAGGTAAGGGTGCATAGGAGTGCAGCCTCACATCCCCAGCCTAGCCCTGTCTACCCAGAAGTAAGCCCCATCAGAATCAGTGGGGCTTACTTCCAGGTAAGGGTGCATATGAGTGCAACCTCACAGCCCATGCCGAGTCCTATCTACCCAGAAGTAAGCCCCATCAGAGTCAGTGGGGCTTACTCCCAGGTAAGGGTGCATAGAAGTGTAGCCTCACAGCCCAAGCCTAGCCCTGTCTACTCAGAAGTAAGCCACGCTGCAGTCAATGGGGCTTACTCCCAGGTAAGGGTGCATAGGAGTGCAGCATTACAGCCCAAGCCTAGCCCTTTCTACCCAGAAGTAAGCCCCATCAGAGTGAATGGGGCTTACTCCCTGGTAAGAGTGCATAGGAGTGCAGCCTCACAGCCCAAGCCGAGCCCTGTCTACCCAGAAGTAAGCCCTATCAGAGTGAATGGCGCTTACTTCCAGGTAAGGGTGCATAGGAGTGCAGCCTCACAGCCCAAGCTTAGCCCTTTCTACCCAGAAGTAAGCCCCATCAGAGTGAATGGGGCTTACTCCCAGGTAAGAGTGCATAGGAGAGCAGCCTCACAGCCCATGCCTCGCCCTGTCTACCCAGAAGTAAGCCCTATCAGAGTGAATGGGGCTTACTCCCATGTAAGGGTGCATAGGAGTGTAGTCTCACAGCCCAAGCCTAGCCCTTTTTACCCAGATGTAAGCCCCATCAGAGTGCATGGGGCTTACTCCCAGGTAAGAGTGCATAGGAGTGCAGCCTCACAGCCCAAGCCTAGCCCTGTCTACCCACAAGTAAGCCCCATCAGAGTCAATGGGGCTTATTCCCAGGAAAGGGTGCATAGGAGTGCAGCCTCACAGCCCCAGCCTAGCCCTTTCTACCCAGAAGTAAGCCCAATAAGAGTGAATGGGGCTTACTCCCAGGTAAGAGGGCATAGGAGTGCAGTCTCACAGCCCAAGCCTCGCCCTGTCTTCCCAGAAGTAAGCCCCTTCAGAGTGAATGGGGCTTACTCCCAGGTAAGGGTGCATAGGAGTGCAGGCTCACAGCCCAAGCCTAGCCCTGTCTACTCAGAAGTATGCCACGCTGCAGTCAATGGGGCTTACTCCCAGGTAAGGGTGCATAGGAGTGCAACCTCACAGCCCATGCCGAGTCCTATCTACCCAGAAGTAAGCCACATCAGAGTCAGTGGGGCTAACTCCCAGGTTACGATGTATAGGAGTGCAGCCTCACAGCCCAAGCTGAGCCCTGTCTACCCAGAAGTAAGCCATAGCAGAGTGAATGGGGCTTACTCCCATGTAAGGGTTCATAGGAGTGCAGCCTCACAGCCCCAGCCTAGCCCTGTCTAACCAGACGTAAGCCCCATCAGAGTCAATGGGGCTTACTCCCAGGTAAGGTTGCATAGGATTGCAGGCTCACAGCCCAAGCCTAGCCCTGTCTACCCAGAAGTAAGCCACGCTGCAGTCAATGGGGCTTACTCCCAGGTAAGGGTGCATAGGAGTGCAGCCTCACAGCCCATGCCTCGCCCTGTCTACCCAGAAGTAAGCCCTTTCAGAGTGAATGGGGTTACTCCCATGTAAGGGTGCATAGGAGTGTAGCCTCACAGCGCAAGCCTAGCCCTTTCTACCCAGAAGTAAGCCCCATCAGAGTGCATGGGGCTTACTCCCAGGTAAGAGTGCATAGGAGTGCAGCCTCACAGCCCAAGCCTAGCCCTGTCTACCCACAAGTAAGCCCCATCAGAGTCAATGGGGCTTACTCCCAGGTAAGGGTGCATAGGAGTGCAGCCTTACAGCCCAAGGCTAGCACTTTCTACCCAGAAGTAAGCCCCATCAGAGTGAATGGGGCTTACTGCCAGGTAAGAGTGCATAGGAGTGCAGCCTCACAGAGCAAGGCGAGCCCTGTCTACCCAGAAGTAAGCCCTATCAGAGTGAATGGGGCTTACTTCCAGGTAAGGGTGCATAGGAGTGTAGCCTCACAGCCCAAGCCTAGCCCTTTCTACCCAGATGTAAGCCCCATCAGAGTGAATGGGGCTTACTCCCAGGTAAGAGTGCATAGGAGTGCAGCCTCACAGCCCATGCCTCGCCCTGTCGACCCAGAAGTAAGCCCTATCAGAGTGAATGGGGCTTACTCCCATGTAAGGGTGCATAGGAGTGTAGCCTCACAGCCCAAGCCTATCCCTTTCTACCCAGAAGTAAGCCCCATCAGAGTGAATGGGGCTTACTCCCAGGTAAGAGTGCATAGGAGTGCAGCCTCACAGCCCAAGCCTAGCCCTGTCTACCCACAAGTAAGCCCCATTAGAGTCAATGGGGCTTACTCCCAGGTAAGGGTGCATAGGAGTGCAGCCTCACAGCCCCAGCCTAGCCCTTTCTACCCAGAAGTAAGCCCCATCAGAGTGAATGGGGCTTACTCCCAGGTAAGAGTACATAGGAGTGCAGCCTCACAGCCCATGCCTCGCCCTGTCTACGCAGAAGTAAGCCCCTTCAGAGTGAATGTGGCTTACTCCCAGGTAAGGGTGCATAGGAGTGCAGCCTCACAGCCCCAGCCTAGCCCTTTCTACCCAGAAGTAAGCCCAATAAGAGTGAATGGGGCTTACTCCCAGGTAAGAGTGCATAGGAGTGCAGTCTCACAGCCCAAGCCTCGCCCTGTCTTCCCAGAAGTAAGCCCCTTCAGGGTGAATGGAGCTTACTCCCAGGTAAGGGTGCATAGGAGTGCAGGCTCACAGCCCAAGCCTAGCCCTGTCTACTCAGAAGTAAGCCACGCTGCTGTCAGTGGGGCTTACTCCCAGGTAAGGGTGCATAGGAGTGCAACCTCACAGCCCATGCCGAGTCCTA
This sequence comes from Tiliqua scincoides, assembly GCF_035046505.1. Classification (NCBI taxonomy): domain Eukaryota; kingdom Metazoa; phylum Chordata; class Lepidosauria; order Squamata; family Scincidae; genus Tiliqua; species Tiliqua scincoides. The sequence continues at coordinate 78,653,993 of NC_089827.1, read as the reverse complement.
TCTACCCAGAAGTAAGCCACATCAGAGTCAGTGGGGCTAACTCCCAGGTAACGATGTATAGTAGTGCAGCCTCACAGCCCAAGCTGAGCCCTGTCTACCCAGAAGTAAGCCATAGCAGAGTGAATGGGGATTACTCCCATGTAAGGGTGCATAGGAGTGCAGCCTCACAGCCCCAGCCTAGCCCTGTCTAACCAGAGGTAAGCCCCATCAGAGTCAATGGGGCTTACTCCCAGGTAAGGTTGCATAGGATTGCAGGCTCACAGCCCAAGCCTAGCTCTGTCTACTCAGAAGTAAGCCACGCTGCAGTCAATGGGGCTTACTCCCAGGTAAGGGTGCATAGGAGTGCAGCCTTACAGCCCAAGCCTAGCCCTTTCTACCCAGAAGTAAGCCCCATCAGAGTGAATGGGGCTTACTCCCAGGTAAGGGTGCATAGGAGTGCAGCCTCACAGCCCAAGCTGAGCCCTGTCTACCCAGAAGTAAGCCCTAGCAGAGTGAATGGGGCTTACTTCCAGGTAAGGGTGCATAAAAGTGCAGCCTCACAGCCCAAGCCTAGCCCTGTCTACCCAGAAGTAAGCCCCATCAGAGTGAATGGGGCTTACTCCCAGGTAAGAGTGCATAGGAGTGCAGCCTCACAGCCCATGCCTCGCTCTGTCTACCCAGAAGTAAGCCCCTTCAGAGTGAATGTGGCTTACTCCCAGGTAAGGGTGCATAGGAGTGCAGCCTCACAGCCCCAGCCTAGCCCTGTCTACCCAGAAGTAACCCCATCAGAATCAGTGGGGCTTACTTCCAGGTAAGGGTGCATATGAGTGCAACCTCACAGCCCATTCCGAGTCCTATCTACCCAGAAGTAAGCCCCATCAGAGTCAGTGGGGCTTACTCCCACGTAAGGGTGCATAGGAGTGTAGCCTCACAGCCCAAGCCTAGCCCGGTCTACTCAGAAGTAAGCCACGCTGCAGTCAATGGGGCTTACTCCCAGGTAAGGGTGCATAGGAGTGCAGCCTTACAGCCCAAGCCTAGCACTTTCTACCCAGAAGTAAGCCCCATCAGAGTGAATGGGGCTTACTGCCAGGTAAGAGTGCATAGGAGTGCAGCCTCACAGCCCCAGCCTAGCCCTTTCTACCCAGAAGTAAGCCCAATAAGAGTGAATGGGGCTTACTCCCAGGTAAGAGTGCATAGGAGTGCAGTCTCACAGCCCAAGCCTCGCCCTGTCTTCCCAAAAGTAAGCCCCTTCAGAGTGAATGGGGCTTACTCCCAGGTAAGGGTGCATAGGAGTGCAGGCTCACAGCCCAAGCCTAGCCCTGTCTACTCAGAAGTATGCCACGCTGCAGTCAATGGGGCTTACTCCCAGGTAAGGGTGCATAGGAGTGCAAACTCACAGCCCATGCCGAGTCCTATCTACCCAGAAGTAAGCCACATCAGAGTCAGTGGGGCTAACTCCCAGGTAACGATGTATAGGAGTGCAGCCTCACAGCCCAAGCTGAGCCCTGTCTACCCAGAAGTAAGCCATAGCAGAGTGAATGGGGCTTACTCCCATGTAAGGGTTCATAGGAGTGCAGCCTCACAGCCCCAGCCTAGCCCTGTCTAACCAGACGTAAGCCCCATCAGAGTCAATGGGGCTTACTCCCAGGTAAGGTTGCATAGGATTGCAGGCTCACAGCCCAAGCCTAGCCCTGTCTACCCAGAAGTAAGCCACGCTGCAGTCAATGGGGCTTACTCCCAGGTAAGGGTGCATAGGAGTGCAGCCTCACAGCCCATGCCTCGCCCTGTCTACCCAGAAGTAAGCCCTTTCAGAGTGAATGGGGCTTACTCCCATGTAAGGGTGCATAGGAGTGTAGCCTCACAGCGCAAGCCTAGCCCTTTCTACCCAGAAGTAAGCCCCATCAGAGTGCATGGGGCTTACTCCCAGGTAAGAGTGCATAGGAGTGCAGCCTCACAGCCCAAGCCTAGCCCTGTCTACCCACAAGTAAGCCCCATCAGAGTCAATGGGGCTTACTCCCAGGTAAGGGTGCATAGGAGTGCAGCCTTACAGCCCAAGGCTAGCACTTTCTACCCAGAAGTAAGCCCCATCAGAGTGAATGGGGCTTACTGCCAGGTAAGAGTGCATAGGAGTGCAGCCTCACAGAGCAAGGCGAGCCCTGTCTACCCAGAAGTAAGCCCTATCAGAGTGAATGGGGCTTACTTCCAGGTAAGGGTGCATAGGAGTGTAGCCTCACAGCCCAAGCCTAGCGCTTTCTACCCAGATGTAAGCCCCATCAGAGTGAATGGGGCTTACTCCCAGGTAAGAGTGCATAGGAGTGCAGCCTCACAGCCCATGCCTCGCCCTGTCGACCCAGAACTAAGCCCTATCAGAGTGAATGGGGCTTACTCCCATGTAAGGGTGCATAGGAGTGTAGCCTCACAGCCCAAGCCTAGCCCTTTCTACCCAGAAGTAAGCCCCATCAGAGTGAATGGGGCTTACTCCCAGGTAAGAGTGCATAGGAGTGCAGCCTCACAGCCCAAGCCTAGCCCTGTCTACCCACAAGTAAGCCCCATTAGAGTCAATGGGGCTTACTCCCAGGTAAGGGTGCATAGGAGTGCAGCCTCACAGCCCCAGCCTAGCCCTTTCTACCCAGAAGTAAGCCCCATCAGAGTGAATGGGGCTTACTCCCAGGTAAGAGTACATAGGAGTGCAGCCTCACAGCCCATGCCTCGCCCTGTCTACGCAGAAGTAAGCCCCTTCAGAGTGAATGTGGCTTACTCCCAGGTAAGGGTGCATAGGAGTGCAGCCTCACAGCCCCAGCCTAGCCCTTTCTACCCAGAAGTAAGCCCAATAAGAGTGAATGGGGCTTACTCCCAGGTAAGAGTGCATAGGAGTGCAGTCTCACAGCACAAGCCTCGCCCTGTCTTCCCAGAAGTAAGCCCCTTCAGGGTGAATGGAGCTTACTCCCAGGTAAGGGTGCATAGGAGTGCAGGCTCACAGCCCAAGCCTAGCCCTGTCTACTCAGAAGTAAGCCACGCTGCAGTCAATGGGGCTTACTCCCAGGTAAGGGTGCATAGGAGTGCAGCCTCACAGCCCAAGCCTAGCCCTTTCTACCCAGATGTAAGCCCCATCAAAGTGAGTGGGGCTTACTCCCAGGTAAGAGTGCATAGGAGTACAGCCTCACAGCCCATGCCTCGCCCTGTCTACCCAGACGTAAGCCCTATCAGAGTGAATGGGGCTTACTCCCATGTAAGGGTGCATAGGAGTGTAGCCTCAAAGCCCAATCCTAGCCCTGTCTTCCCAGAAGTAAGCCCCATCAGAGTGAATGGGGCTTACTCCCAGGTAAGAGTGCATAGGAGTGCAGCCTCACAGCCCAAGCCTCGACCTGTCTTCCCAGAAGTAAGCCCCTTCAGAGTGAATGGGGCTTACTCCCAGGTAAGGGTGCATAGGAGTGCAGGCTCACAGCCCAAGCCTAGCCCTGTCTACTCAGAAGTAAGCCACGCTGCAGTCAATGGTGCTTACTCCCAGGTAAGAGTGCATAGGAGTGCAGCCTCACAGACTAAGCCGAGCCCTGTCTACCCAGAAGTAAGCCCTATCAGAATGAAGGGTATCTACTTCCAGGTAAGGGTGCATAGGAGTGCAGCCTCACAGCCCAAGCCTAGCCCTTTCTACCCACAAGTAAGCCCCATCAGAGTGAATGGGGCTTACTCCCAGGTAAGAGTGCATTGGACTGCAGCCTCACAGCCCATGCCTCGCCCTGTCTACACAGAAGTAAGCCCCATCAGAGTGAATGTGGCTTACTCCCAGGTAAGGGTGCATATGAGTGCAGCTTCACAGCCCAAGCCTAGCCATTTCTACCCAGAAGTAAGCCCCTTCAGAGTGAATGTGGCTTACTCCCAGGTAAGGGTGCATAGGAGTGCAGCCTCACAGCCCCAGCCTAGCCCTGTCTACACAGAAGTAAGCCCCATCAGAGTGAATGGGGCTTACTCCTAGGTAAGAGTGCATAGGAGTGCAGTCTCACAGCCCCAGCCTAGCCCTGTCTACCCAGAAGTTAGCCCCTTCAGAGTGAATGGGGCTTACTCCCAGGTAAGAGTGCATCGGAGTGCAGCCTCACAGCCCAAGCCGAGCTCTGTCTACCCAGAAGTAAGCCCCATCAGAGTCAGTGGGGCTTACTGCCAGGTAAGAGTGCATAGGAGTGCAGCCTCACAGCCCAAACCGAGCCCTGTCTACCCAGAAGTAAGCCCCATCAGAGTGAATGGGGCTTACTTCCAGGTAAGGGTGCATAGGAGTGTAGCCTCGTAGCCCAGCCTAGCCCTTTCTACCCAGAAGTAAGCCCTATCAGAGTCAATGTGGCTTACTCCCAGGTAAGGGTGCTTAGGTGTCCAGCCTCACAGCCCCAGCCTAGCCCTTTCTACCCAGAAGTAAGCGCCTTCAGACTGAATGTGGCTTACTCCCAGGTAAGAGTGCTTAGGAGTGCAACCTCACAGCCCAAGCCTAGCCCTGTCTACCCAGAAGTAAGCCCCATCAGAGTCAGTGGGGCTTACTCCCAGGTAAGGGTGCATTGGACTTCAGCCCCACAGCCCCAGCCTAGCCCTGTCTACCCAGATGTAAGCCCCATCAGAGTGAATGGGGCTTACTCCCTGGTAAGAGTGCATAGGAGTGCAGCCTTACAGCCCAAGCCTAGCCCTTTCTACCCAGAAGTAAGTCCCATCAGAGCCAATGGGGCTTACTCCCAGGTAAGGGTGCATAGGAGTGCAGCCTTACAGCCCAAGCCTAGCCCTTTCTACCCAGAAGTAAGCCCCATCAGAGTTAATGGGGCTTACTCCCAGGTAAGGGTGCATAGGAGTGCAGCCTCACAGCCCAAGCCGAGCCCTGTCTACGCAGAAGTAAGCCCCATCAGAGTGAATGGGGCTTTCTTCCAGGTAAGGGTGCATAGGAGTGTAGCCTCACAGCCCAAGCCTAGCCTTTTCTACCCAGAAGTAAGCCCCATCAGAGTCAGTGCGGCTTACTCCCAGGTAAGGGTGCATAGGAGTGCAGCCTCACAGCCCCAGCCTAGCCCTGTCTACCCAGAAATAAGCCCCATCAGAGTCAGTGGGGCTTACTCCCAGGTAAGGGTGCATAGGAGTGTAGCCTCAAAGCCCAAGCCTAGCCCTTTCTACCCAGAAGTAAGCCCCATCAGAGTCAATGGGGCTTACTCCCAGGTAAGAGTGCATAGGAGTGCAGCCTCACAGCCCCAGCCTAGCCCTGCCTACCCAGAAATAAGCCCCATCAGAGTGAATGGGGCTTACTCCCAGGTAAGGGTGCATCGGAGTGCAGCCTCACAGCCCCAGCCTAGCCCTGTCTAGTCAGAAGTAAGCCCCATCAGAGTCAGTGGGGCTTACTCCCAGGTAAGGGTGCATAGGAGTGTAGCCTCACAGCCCCAGCCTAGCTCTTTCTACCCAGACGTAATCCCCATCAGCGTGAATGGGGCTTACTCCCTGGTAAGGGTGCATAGGAGTGCAGCCTCACAGCCCAAGCCTTGCCCTGTCTACCCAGAAGTAAGCCCCTTCAGAGTGAATGTGGCTTACTCCCAGGTAAGGGTACATAGGAGTGCAGCCTCACAGCCCCAGCCTAGCCCTTTCTACCCAGAAGTAAGCCCCTTCAGAGTGAATGTGGCTTACTCCCAGGTAAGAGTGCATAGGAGTGCAGCCTCACAGCCCAAGCCTAGCCCTGTCTACCCACAAGTAAGCCCCATTAGAGTCAATGGGGCTTTCTCCCAGGTAAGGGTGCATAGGAGTGCAGCCTCACAGCCCCAGCCTAGCCCTTTCTACCCAGAAGTAAGCCCCATCAGAGTGAATGGGGCTTACTCCCAGGTAAGAGTACATAGGAGTGCAGCCTCACAGCCCATGCCTCGCCCTGTCTACGCAGAAGTAAGCCCCTTCAGAGTGAATGTGGCTTACTCCCAGGTAAGGGTGCGTAGGAGTGCAGCCTCACAGCCCCAGCCTAGCCCTGTCTAGTCAGAAGTAAGCCCCATCACATTGAATGGGGCTTACTCTCAGGTAAGGGTGCATAGGAGTGCAGCCTCACAGCCTCAGCCTAGCCCTTTCTACCCAGAAGTAAGTCCCATCAGAGTGAATGGGGCTTACTCCCAGGTAAGAGTGCATAGGAGTGCAGCCTCACAGCCCCAGCCTAGCCCTGTCTAGTCAGAAGTAAGCCCCATCAGAGTCAGTGGGGCTTACTCCCAGGTAATGGTGCATAGGAGTGCAGCCTCACAGCCCCAGCCTAGCCCTGTCTAGTCAAAAGTAAGCCCCATCACATTGAATGGGGCTTACTCCCAAGTAAGGGTGCATAGGGGTGCAGCCTCAAATCCCCAGCCTCGCCCTGTCTAGTCAGAAGTAAGCCCCATCACATTGAATGGGGCTTACTCCCAGGTAAAGGTGCATAGGAGTGCAGCCTCACAGCCCCAGCCTAGCCCTGTCTACCCAGAAGTAAGCCCCATCAGAGTCAGTGGTTCTTACTCCCAGGTAAGGGTTCATACGAGTGCAGCCTCACAGCCCCAGCCTAGCCCTGTCTACCCAGAAGTAAGCCCCATCACATTGAATGGGGCTTACTCCCAGTTAAGGGTGCATAGGAGTGCAGCCTCAGAGCCCCAGCCTAGCCCTGTCTACCCAGAAGTAAGCCCAATCAGAATCAGTGGGGCTTACTTCCAGGTAAGTGTGTATATGAGTGCAACTTCACAGCCCATGCCGAGTCCTGTCTACCCAGAAGTAAGCCCCATCATAGTCAGTGGGGCTTACTCCCAGGTAAGTGTGCATAGGAGTGTAGCCTCACAGCCCAAGCCTAGCCCTTTCTACCCAGAAGTAAGCCTCATCAGAGTGAATGCGGCTTACTCCCAGGTAAGGGTGCATAGGAGTGCAGGCTCACAGCCCAAGCCTAGCCCTGTCTACTCAGAAGTAAGCCACGCTGCAGTCAATGGGGCTTACTCCCAGGTAAGGGTGCATAGGAGTGCAGCCTTACAGCCCAAGCCTAGCCCTTTCTACCCAGATGTAAGCCCCATCAAAGTGAATGGGCTTACTCCCAGGTAAGAGTGCATAGGAGTGCAGCCTCACAGCCCATGCCTCGCCCTGTCTACCCAGACGTAAGCCCTATCAGAGTGAATGGGGCTTACTCCCATGTAAGGGTGCATAGGAGTGTAGCCTCAAAGCCCAATCCTAGCCCCTTCTACCCAGAAGTAATCCCCATCAGAGTGAATGGGGCTTACTCCCAGGTAAGAGTGCATAGGAGTGCAGCCTCACAGCCCAAGCCTCGCCCTGTCTTCCCAGAAGTAAGCCCCTTCAGAGTGAATGGGGCTTACTCCCAGGTAAGGGTGCATAGGAGTGCAGGCTCACAGCCCAAGCCTAGCCCTGTCTACTCAGAAGTAAGCCACGCTGCAGTCAATGGTGCTTACTCCCAGGTAAGAGTGCATAGGAGTGCAGCCTCACAGACCAAGCCGAGCCCTGTCTACCCAGAAGTAAGCCCTATCAGAATGAATGGTATCTACTTCCAGGTAAGGGTGCATAGGAGTGCAGCCTCACAGCCCAAGCCTAGCCCTTTCTACCCACAAGTAAGCCCCATCAGAGTGAATGGGGCTTACTCCCAGGTAAGAGTGCATTGGAGTGCAGCCTCACAGCCCATGCCTCGCCCTGTCTACCCAGAAGTAAGCCCCATCAGAGTGAATGGGGATTACTGCCAGATAAGTGTGCATAGGAGTGCAGCCTCACAGCCCAAGCCTTGCCCTGTCTACCCAGAAGTAAGCCCCTTCAGAGTGAATGTGGCTTACTCCCAGGTAAGGGTACATAGGAGTGCAGCCTCACAGCCCCAGCCTAGCCCTTTCTACCCAGAAGTAAGCCCCTTCAGAGTGAATGTGGCTTACTCCCAGGTAAGAGTGCTTAGGAGTGCAACCTCACAGCCCAAGCCTAGCCCTGTCTATCCAGAAGTAAGCCCCTTCAGAGTGAATGGTGCTTACTTCCAGGTAAGGGTGCATAGGAGTGCAGCCTCACAGCCCAAGCCTAGCCCTGTCTACCCAGAAGTAAGCCCCATCAGAGTCAGTGGGGCTTACTCCCAGGTAAGGGTGCATAGGAGTGCAGCCTCACAGCCCCAGCCTAGCCCTGTCTCCCCAGACGTAATCCCCATCAGCGTGAATGGGGCTTACTCCCAGGTAAGCGTGCATAGGAGTGTAGCCTCACAGCCCAAGCCTTGCCCTGTCTACCCAGAAGTAAGCCTCATCAGAGTCAATGTGGCTTACTCCCAGCTAAGGGTGCATAGGAGTGCAGCCTCACAGCCCCAGCCTAGCCCTTTCTACCCAGAAGTAAGCCCCTTCAGAGTGAATGTGGCTTACTCCCAGGTAGGAGTGCTTAGGAGTGCAACCTCACAGCCCAAGCCTAGCCCTGTCTATCCAGAAGTAAGCCCCTTCAGAGTGAATGGGGCTTACTTCCAGGTAAGGGTGCATTGGACTTCAGCCTCACAGCCCCATTCTAGCCCTGTCTACGCAGACGTAAGCCCCATCAGAGTGAATGGGGCTTACTCCCAGGTAAGGGTGCATAGGAGTGCAGCCTCACAGCCCAAGCCGAGCTCTGTCTACCCAGAAGTAAGCCCCATCAGAGTCAGTGGGGCTTACTCCCAGGTAAGGGTGCATAGGAGTGCAGCCTCACAGCCCCAGCCTAGCCCTGTCTACCCAGACGTAATCCCCATCAGCGTGAATGGGGCTTACTCCCAGGTAAGGGTGCATAGGAGTGCAGCCTCACAGCCCAAGCCTTGCCCTTTCTACCCAGAAGTAAGCCCCATCAGAGTCAGTGGGGCTTACTCCCAGGTAAGGGTGCATAGGAGTGCAGCCTCACAGCCCCAGCTTAGCCCTTTCTAGTCAGAAGTAAGCCCCATCACATTGAATGGGGCTTACTCCCAGGTAAGGGTGCATAGGAGTGCAGCCTCACAGCCCCAGCCCAGCCCTGTCTAGTCAGAAGTAAGCCCCATCACATTGAATGGGGCTTATTCTCAGGTAAGGGTGCATAGGAGTGCAGCCTCACAGCCCCAGCCTAGCCCTGTCTACCCAGAAGTAAGCCCCATCAGAGTCAGTGGTTCTTACTCCCAGGTAAGTGTGCATAGCAGTGCAGCCTCACAGCCCCAGCCTAGCCCTTTCTACCCAGACGTAATCCCCATCAGCGTGAATGGGGCTTACTCCCTGGTAAGGGTGCATAGGAGTGCAGCCTCACAGCCCAAGCCTTGCCCTGTCTACCCAGAAGTAAGCCCCTTCAGAGTGAATGTGGCTTACTCCCAGGTAAGGGTACATAGGAGTGCAGCCTCACAGCCCCAGCCTAGCCCTTTCTACCCAGAAGTAAGCCCCTTCAGAGTGAATGTGGCTTACTCCCAGGTAAGAGTGCTTAGGAGTGCAACCTCACAGCCCAAGCCTAGCCCTGTCTATCCAGAAGTAAGCCCCTTCAGAGTGAATGGTGCTTACTTCCAGGTAAGGGTGCATAGGAGTGCAGCCTCACAGCCCAAGCCTAGCCCTGTCTACCCAGAAGTAAGCCCCATCAGAGTCAGTGGGGCTTACTCCCAGGTAAGCGTGCATAGGAGTGCAGCCTCACAGCCCCAGCCTAGCCCTGTCTCCCCAGACGTAATCCCCATCAGCGTGAATGGGGCTTACTCCCAGGTAAGCGTGCATAGGAGTGTAGCCTCACAGCCCAAGCCTTGCCCTGTCTACCCAGAAGTAAGCCTCATCAGAGTCAATGTGGCTTACTCCCAGCTAAGGGTGCATAGGAGTGCAGCCTCACAGCCCCAGCCTAGCCCTTTCTACCCAGAAGTAAGCCCCTTCAGAGTGAATGTGGCTTACTCCCAGGTAGGAGTGCTTAGGAGTGCAACCTCACAGCCCAAGCCTAGCCCTGTCTATCCAGAAGTAAGCCCCTTCAGAGTGAATGGGGCTTACTTCCAGGTAAGGGTGCATTGGACTTCAGCCTCACAGCCCCATTCTAGCCCTGTCTACGCAGACGTAAGCCCCATCAGAGTGAATGGGGCTTACTCCCAGGTAAGGGTGCATAGGAGTGCAGCCTCACAGCCCAAGCCGAGCTCTGTCTACCCAGAAGTAAGCCCCATCAGAGTCAGTGGGGCTTACTCCCAGGTAAGGGTGCATAGGAGTGCAGCCTCACAGCCCCAGCCTAGCCCTGTCTACCCAGACGTAATCCCCATCAGCGTGAATGGGGCTTACTCCCAGGTAAGGGTGCATAGGAGTGCAGCCTCACAGCCCAAGCCTTGCCCTTTCTACCCAGAAGTAAGCCCCATCAGAGTCAGTGGGGCTTACTCCCAGGTAAGGGTGCATAGGAGTGCAGCCTCACAGCCCCAGCTTAGCCCTTTCTAGTCAGAAGTAAGCCCCATCACATTGAATGGGGCTTACTCCCAGGTAAGGGTGCATAGGAGTGCAGCCTCACAGCCCCAGCCCAGCCCTGTCTAGTCAGAAGTAAGCCCCATCACATTGAATGGGGCTTATTCTCAGGTAAGGGTGCATAGGAGTGCAGCCTCACAGCCCCAGCCTAGCCCTGTCTACCCAGAAGTAAGCCCCATCAGAGTCAGTGGTTCTTACTCCCAGGTAAGTGTGCATAGCAGTGCAGCCTCACAGCCCCAGCCTAGCCCTTTCTACCCAGACGTAATCCCCATCAGCGTGAATGGGGCTTACTCCCAGGTAAGGGTGCATAGGAGTGCAGCCTCACAGCCCAAGCCTTGCCCTGTCTACCCAGAAGTAAACCCCTTCAGAGTGAATGTGGCTTACTCCCAGGTAAGGGTACATAGGAGTGCAGCCTCACAGCCCCAGCCTAGCCCTTTCTACCCAGAAGTAAGCCCCTTCAGAGTGAATGTGGCTTACTTCCAGGTAAGAGTGCTTAGGAGTGCAACCTCACAGCCCAAGCCTAGCCCTGTCTATCCAGAAGTAAGCCCCTTCAGAGTGAATGGTGCTTACTTCCAGGTAAGGGTGCATAGGAGTGCAGCCTCACAGCCCAAGCCTAGCCCTGTCTACCCAGAAGTAAGCCCCATCAGAGTCAGTGGGGCTTACTCCCAGGTAAGGGTGCATAGGAGTGCAGCCTCACAGCCCAAGCCGAGCCCTGTCTACCCAGAAGTAAGCCCCATCAGAGTCAGTGGGGCTTACTCCCAGGTAAGGGTGCATAGGAGTGCAGCCTCACAGCCCAAGCCGAGCCCTGTCTACCCAGAAGTAAGCCCCATCAGAGTCAGTGGGGCTTACTCCCAGGTAAGGGTGCATAGGAGTGCAGCCTCACAGCCCCAGCCTAGCCCTGTCTACCCAGAAGTAAGCCCCATCAGAGTGAATGGGTTTTACTTCCAGGTAAGGGTGCATAGGAGTGCAGCCTCACAGCCCAAGCCTAGCCCTGTCTACCCAGAAGTAAGCCCCATCCGAGTCAATGGGGCTTACTCCCAGGTAAGGGTGCATAGGAGTGCAGCCTCACAGCCCAAGCCTAGCCCTGTCTACCCAGAAGTAAGCCCCATCAGAGTCAATGGGGCTTACTCTCAGGTAAGGGTGCATAGGAGTGCAGCCTCACAGCCCCAGCCTAGCCCTGTCTACCCAGAAGTAAGCCCCATCAGAGTGAATGGGGCTTACTCCCAGGTAAGGGTGCATAGGAGTGCAGGCTCACAGTCCATGCCTAGCCCTGTCTACTCAGAAGTAAGCCACGCTGCAGTCAATGGGGCTTACTCCCAGGTAACTGGATAGGATGGCAGCCTCGCAGCTCAAGCCTAGCCCTGTCTACTCAGATGTAAGTCTCACTATAATCCATAGGGCTTACTCCCAGGTTAGTGTAAGGAGTGCAGGCTGACAGCCCACGCCTAGGCATGTCTACTCAGAAGTAAGCTGCACTGCAGTCAATAGGGCTTACTTCCATGTAAGTGTGGCTAGGATGGCAGCCTCACAGCCCACGCCTAGGCCTGACTACTGAGAAGTAAGTCTTACTATGGTCAATTTGCCTTCTCTCAAGTAAGTGAGGATAGAGCCTCACTGAGAGCACAAGCTTGTGAATGCTTACTCAGAAGCAAGTACCATCTTATTCAATAGGACTTACTCCCAGGAAAGTGTACATAGGACTGCAGCCTGATTTTGGTGAGGCCTGGCTCTTAAATGATCCTGCAGTTGGATTACCCCCCCCCCTCCCCAAGGCTCCCCGGGACAGCCATTCCCAAGGACTTCTGTGAATTGTCCTGCCAGGAGGACAAGTGCAGTTTCTCACAGCATCTCTAACCCTCATTGAGGGTCCATCCCAACCACTCTCCAGTGCGGATGCAGCCAGGCCAGTGGAGCCTGCACTGCATCCCGAATTGGAGAGTCAGGAAGCTCTCCTCAAGATAAGGGAACATTGTTCCCTTATCTCAGGGCTGCATTGTGGCTGCATCAGCACTGGGAAGTTGAATGGGACTGGGCCTTAGATTCTCCCTCTCCTTTTAATTTCAATTAATGGTCAGGGCAGCTAGTGCAGATGGCTTGCTGCTGTGAATGCATTGCTGGGCAGGGGTCAGAAACCCCAGTGTTGCAGAAAGGGGTCATGGGAGGAGTCATTCAGGAAGGAATGAGGAAGGCCCTGCACATCACACAGCATGGACACTGCACACCACATCATAGGAATGTGATGTGGATGGAGGAAGAGAGACAGACAATTTGTTCCTACAAACAGTTGCCCTACAAACAGAACCACATAACCCAGAGAGCCTCCTAGAAGCTGGGGCATCACAAGAGGTGACCACAGAGGTCAATGTGCTGTGAAAAGCAGTTGAAAATTGCTGCCTTGAACATTAGGGCATTATGGGCATTTTCAGAACTATGAATAAATGGCAATAATGCTAAGGCCACATTCTTACAGCCAAATCCTGAGCTGGCTCCTGCCTGCAGGACAGGTACATGCACTGTCACAAACATGCCATAAAGCACATTGCGACCACACAGAGGCCAGTGCTGCTGGCAGAGAGGCCTGCATGGCAGGCTATTGCTGGCATCAGGGCAGTGTCCACTGCTCAGGGAAAGTCCAAGACCAGGCAGCAGGGAGGCGAGGGGAGGGCAGAATGGGGTCAGAGAGGGGGTGGTTTGGGGTGGGTGAGGGCAGGGAGGAGGGTGGTTCAGGGCCAGGAGGGGGTGGGAACGTCAGAGAAGGTCTCTGCCATTTTGTAATCCCTGTCCCAGGCCTGAAAGCCCTGCAGGCGGCTATTCAGTTCTGTGCCAGCTCAATCGCTGGCACAGCACCAAGTAGACCCATAGAGCTCTGCTGGTGTTCAAAATGTTCAAAACAGAACTCCATGTGCCTGTGAAGACTGCGGGGCAACCTTTCAGTATCTTGCCTATCTTAGCACATACTGAGAAGTGTCAGCATTTGGTACTACAGGAAAAAAGAATGGAAAGCCTCTTCCACAGTCTGTAATCCTATTTCCGTCTCCTCGGACATGATGTGTAACCCAGTGAGCCCCTCTGTTCATTGGGACTCACCACCAGGAAAGAGTGTACAGGGTTGCAGCTTTAAGTTAGTAAAATACATTTCTCCTGTTGTTTTTTTAATCAACTAAAAACAAAATCAACTAATCAACTAAAGCCTTGTAAAGTGAATGAGCAGTACTATGGTATTCTTCAAGGACTTCCACTTGCAAGCCTTCTCCTGCCTGTTAATTATAACTGGTTTGCATTTCCCTCCGGATGCAAACTGTATTTTGAGACCAGCTTTTGCACAGCTGAAAGCAAAGTAAACCCAAGGACTAAAAAGAGTCATAAACCAGATGATCACTAAAAATGAAAAATTAGGGAGCATATGGATCCTGGGAAATTTAATTAAAAAGCAAGCTATACGAGAAAGTATAAAATAACTGGAAGCGGTATTATTAAGCCTATTTCATGCTATTAGGAAGTGTGTTTTGAATCCATAATGCAAAGTTAGTTTGAGGGAGGCAACGAGAGCTGCCAACTGTTTTTTGAAATGGACGCTGTTCTTCACCCTCCTAACTAGCTCTCAACTGGTTATTAATTTATTCACTGTAATCCTCTGAAAATCTGCTGCCTTGCACCAGTCTGCCCCAGCAAAGGCACTGAAACCTGCTGGGGGACGGGAGAAATCCTGCAGCTGGCAGTGGGAGAATGCCTGTAAGGCCTTGGAATCCAAATGGGCCGATGCCTGCAGTTTCACAAATAAATCAGAGCATGAGAAAACCACTATTCAGATGCAGCAGCCTGCCCTCACACTAGGAGCACAGCACAGCACTCAGGGTTCTCTTCAACACAACAACAGTATATGTGCTGACTTTCAGCTGTAATTTCCCATGAAGCTTTACAATGAATGTGTATGAGTTCGTCATTATGCTTTTTTTAATACAATAGATTCACTGTCCTTTTATTCTATAACAGAGCAATCCTAACCTGCACTGGAACAGGCAGGCTGATTGGCCTGTGCTGCATTCAGCACAGGTTAGATGCAGGCTGGGGCACAATTCATAGTAAGGGGACATGTCCCCTTACCTCAAGTAACGCCCCAGCCAGCTGCATGGGGCTACCCGGATTCGAGCCAGCAGAGTTGCTGGCACAAATCCAAGCAGCACGTGTAAGGCCACTGGGGCTGGGGATTAGGATTCAGCCTATCTGCCAGATCCTGGTCCCATCCGCCCCACCCCGGGCCATCCCACCTACCCTTCTCCTGTCCCAGAGCACTCTCGTTCTGCTCTCTCCAAACCCCTGTGCAGACCTAGGGGGCATGAACTCACCTATCCAGGATGGCACAGAGGCCCATGTAATGCCAGTGGGGCCGGGGGGGGCAGGAACCTATCCCCTGCCTCCAAACACTCTCTCCCACTCTGTGCCAGCCTGCCTGGGTTGGCACAAACTCACCCTGTCCCAGTGCAGTGAGGCCAGTGCCCATCTGTGTGCTGGCCTACTGCCCTGAGTAGCCATGAATGTGCTTTCACATTCACAGCACATGCGAGCCAGCGCAAGGACTTATGCCAGCTTTGGGGGGGGGGGGGGTTGGATTTGCACTGCTCATGGAATAAAAAGGGTCAGTTCTCAACCTGGACTGGATGTTGGCTAAGTTTACGTCAGGGAACAAATTCTTTGTCCCCTAGGTATATCCAACTGGTAATTTGGTCAACAGCTTCAATCCTGTAAAACCCATTCCTGGGAGTAATGCCCATTGACCACAATGGGACTTCCTAGTCAACATGCATAGCAATGTGGTGTTAATAAAGTATTTGAGGGGTGTTCCATACACCAAAGCCACCACTTGGTGCTGCAGTCTTTCTTACACACATTTGGGAGAATTACAGCCCAGTCCTAACCAACTTTCCAGGGCTGATAGCAGCCATGCCAACAGGGCACGCACTGCTTTCTGTAGTGGATAGTCACAAGATAAGGCCTCCTTACCTTGTGGTTGCTTTGCGGTTGCATCGGATTAGGATTGGGCTATGAGAGCATGATCTCCACAAGTCCAACTCCACAACCTCAACATTACCAGAATATCACGTTCAGTGTTGGGCTGCTTCAGAATTGAGAAAATGGTGATTCATTAGTTTATGATATGACAATTCATAAACTTGAGATAATACCATTAAACCATTTTCTAATTTATGAGAAATAAGATTCCAACCTCATAAATTCTGGAGAATTGCTTTATCTCAAATGTGCTAGTAAGACATACACATGCCTCATACCCTTGACATTTATATTAGTTCATCATCAAAAGAGACCTCTCAAAATAACTTCTCAGAAGGATACTGTAGTTTCTGCAGTGCCACAGAAGAAAAATCTAATAGCTGTAAAAGTTAGAGGTCAGCAAATTGATGTTCAAGGTGTGAAAAGAGCAGACAAGCAATTCAAAATGCTTATTTAATTCCATAGGCATCATACAGAATGCATCCAAATTGATTTCTCCATCAGCAAGTGCCAGATGTAGCTGGCTTATCGCTCTAACCTTCTGGGTTGCCTATATTAGATTTAACAAATCCCACCCACTCCTCCTGTTAGTAATTCAGCAGCCCAGGGAATTCAAAATCATCTTGCTGCTGGCAGGACTTATGAGATGCTTTTGTCTACATCTTTCAAAGACCTGTGTGCACATCAACTATAACCAGGAGTTGGAATATGAAACTGTTGCCACCTAAGGGAGCATCTTGAGACCTTGGTATCCCAGGATAACCTAAATCAGCTCCTCTAAGTAGTCAATCAATGCCACCTAACCTTTTTATGGTTAGGCTTAAGTTGAGGTGTGATCTGTTAATTGCTTTGGTCAAATAGCAGCTTTATTGTGATGATACAATAAACAAGTGATGATTTGCTCATCTCCTTTCCACCTCATCTATCCCCTTCCCTAGTCATAACACTTCTTACCCAGATACTTTAAGACTGTGGTGCTGCTGTGCTGTTTCCACAGTACTAGGAGAGAGCAGCAGTATCAATCTGTTCTTGCTGTGTGTCTTGTATTTGAAGGACCAGAGAATAGCAGAGATGCATTGTAGGACCTGTTGCAGGAACTGGATGATGAATACAATTTTGTGTGATCCTGTAATACTCATTTTGTGTAATTATTATATCTAATTATGCTATATTTTACATTAAGCTATCTTCTAGAAATTGTATGTCTTCTTTTAGATATTCTCTGGGACATCAAAAACTTGTTGTTCAAAAATGCCAGCAGGGAAAAAAGGCTTCTTCCCTTTGGTTTTGGGAAAGAACATAAGAACAGCCCCACTGGATCAGGCCATAGGCCCACCTAGTCCAGCTTCCTGTATCTCACAGCCGCCCACCAAATGCGCCAGGGAGCACACCAGATAAAAAGAGACCTCATCCTGGTGCCCTCCCTTGCATCTGGCATTCTGGCATAGCCCATTACTAAAATCAGGAGGTTGCACATACGAGGTGCAGAAAGAAGGCCTGAGAAATGTGTGAAGGATGTATGCCTATCAATATGTGGAAAATAGGAATTGTGTTCTCTCTGTGTCATTATAGTATAGTATTGGCAACCTACAGTCTCGAAAGACTATGGTATTGCGCTCTGAAAGGTGGTTCTGGCACAGCGTCTAGTGTGGCTGAAAAGGCCAATCCGGGAGTAACAATCCCTTCCACACTGGGAGCAAGTGCAGTCTGTCCCTGATCTGTCTCCCTGGCTATGGGCCTTCCTTCTTTGCCTCTTAGCCTCAGACTGTTGGCCAAGTGTATCTTCAAACTGGAAAAGGCCATGCTGCACAGCCTGCCTCCAAGCAGGCCGCTCAGAGGCCAGGGTTTCCCACTTGTTGAGGTCCATCCCTAAGGCCTTCAGATCCCTCTTGCAGATGTCCTTGTATCGCAGCTGTGGTCTACCTGTAGGGCGCTTTCCTTGCACGAGTTCTCCATAGAGGAGATCCTTTGGGATCCGGCCATCATCTATTCTCACGACATGACCGAGCCAATGCAGGCGTCTCTGTTTCAGCAGTGCATACATGCTAGGGATTCCAGCACGTTCCAGGACTGTGTTGTTAGGAACTTTGTCCTGCCAGGTGATGCCGAGAATGCGCTGGAGGCAGCGCATGTGGAAAGCGTTCAGTTTCCTCTCCTGTTGTGAACGGAGAGTCCATGACTCGCTGCAGTACAGAAGTGTACTCAGGACGCAAGCTCTGTAGACCTGGATCTTGGTATGTTCTGTCAGCTTCTTGTTGGACCAGACTCTCTTTGTGAGTCTGGAAAACGTGGTAGCTGCTTTACCGATGCGTTTGTTTAGCTCAGTATTGAGAGAAAGAGTGTCGGAGATCATTGAGCCAAGGTACACAAAGTCATGGACAACCTCCAGTTCATGCGCAGAGATTGTAATGCAGGGAGGTGAGTCCACATCCTGAACCATGACCTGTGTTTTCTTTAGGCTGATCGTCAGTCCAAAATCTTGGCAGGCCTTGCTAAAACGATCCATGAGCTGCTGGAGATCTTTGGCAGAGTGGGTAGTGACAGCTGCATCGTCGGCAAAGAGGAAGTCACGAAGACATTTCAGCTGGACTTTGGACTTTGCTCTCAGTCTGGAGAGGTTGAAGAGCTTTCCGTCTGATCTGGTCCGGAGATAGATGCTTTCTGTTGCAGTTCCAAAGGCCTGCTTCAGCAGGACAGCGAAGAAAATCCCAAACAAGGTTGGTGCAAGAACACATCCCTGCTTCACGCCACTTCGAATGTCAAAGGGGTCTGATGTGGAGCCATCAAAGTCAACAGTGCCCTTCATGTCCTTGTGGAAGGATCTGATGATGCTGAGGAGCCTAGGTGGACATCCGACCTTTGGGAGGATCTTGAAGAGGCTGTCCCTGCTGACCAGGTCGAAAGCCTTTGTGAGATCTATGAAGGCTATAAAGAGTGGCTGTCGTTCCCTGCATTTCTCCTGCAGTTGCCTAAGGGAGAATACCATATCAGTGGTGGACCTGTTGGCTAGGAATCTGCACTGTGATTCTGGATAAACACTTTCTGCAAGTACCTGGAGCCTCTTTAGTGCAACTTGGGCAAACAACTTTCCTACAATGCTAAGGAGAGAGATGCCGCTAAGGAGGAGGTAGTTGTTGCAGTCACCCCTGTCGCCTTTGTTCTTGTACAGCGTGATGATGTTTGCATCCCTCATGTCTTGAGGTACTCCACCTTCTCTCCAGCAGAGGATTTCATGCAGCTCAGTGGCAATGATCTCTTTGCAGCACTTTAGGACTTCAGCAGGGATGCTGTCTTTTCCAGGTGCCTTGCCAATGGCAAGGGAGTCCAGGGCCACGTGAAGTTCTTCTAGGGTTGGTTCACTGTCAAGCTCCTCCAGCACAGCCAGGCACTCAATGTTGTTCAGCACTTCTTCGGTGACTACATTTTCTCTGGAATATAGCTCAGAGTTGTGCTGCACCCAGAGTTCCATCTGCTGCACCCGATCCTGGATGACCTCGCCTGTGGCAGACTTCAGAGGGGCAATTTTCTTCTGTGTTGGACCTAGAGCCTGCTTGATGCTGTCATACATCCCCTTGAAGTTGCCCGTGTCAGCTGCTATCTGTATCTGGGAGCAGAGCTGGAGCCAGTAGTCGTTAGCACATCTCCTGGCAGTCTGCTGGACTTTGCTGCAAGCAGCTTGGAGGACCTGCAGGTTGTGCTCACTGGGACAGGCCTTGGATGCTGCTTGAGCTCTCCTCTTTTCCTCAGTGACTGGTGTCAACTCCTCAGAGTGGGCTTCAAACCAGTCTGCCACCTTGTTGGTCTTCTTGCCGAATATGGACACGGCGGTGTTGTAAACGGCATTCTTGAAATGTTCCCATCTGTTGAATAAGTTTGTGTCGGCCAGGCCTGGAAGAGATTCCTCAAGCGCTTGTTCAAATTCCTCCACTTTTCCCTGGTCCCGGATCTTGCTGGTATCAATGTGAGGCCTTCCTTCCTTTTTTGTCTGATACAGTCGCTTTGTTTGCAGTTTCACTCTGCTGCACACCAGGGAGTGGTCAGTGTCGCAGGCAGCACCCTGATAACTCTGATAATTATTAGAAATCCTCATTCAATCATTATTGTTTCAAAGAATAAACACTAATTTTTGATGTTGTACAGTTTTGCCAAAACCTACACAGATCATTGGGCACATTTATGTGTAATTTTAGTCATTACTGAGGAGAAATTTCTATTATGCTGCTAGTTTGTTGCTTTACTGATTTTGTTGTTTTAAATTTTGTTTAGAATTTTTTATTTGTAAGGTTCGCTTGGCTACCTTGTTGAAATTAAAAGGGGAGTATCACATTTTTTAAATATGGGAAGACCCTGTATCTGCAGATTCATTTATCTGCAGATTGCGTCCGTGGGCCTCCCACACGCACACCTCCTCTGGAGGTGAGGGAAGCTCTGTTCCCCTTGCCTCCAGAGGATCCTCTGAGCCAAGCACAGGCCACAGACATCCATCTGCAGCCTCTGTGGGACTCAGACTGAGATTTTAAGTGAAAAAATGTAACTTCTGGTAACTGTGAAACCGGAAGTGACACTTTTAATGCCTTATAAGGGCTCAGATGTTCCTCTGGCGGAATTTATATTGGATTGGGATGAAAGACTGCATTACTGAAATCTTAGAATTCTCTTGTCATATTAAACACACACAAAGGCTGCAATCCTATCATCACTTTCCTGGGAGTAAGTCATAAGAACATAAGAACAGCCCCACTGGATCAGGCCATAGGCCCATCTAGTCCAGCTTCCTGTATCTCACAGTGGCCCACCAAAAGCCCCAGGGAGCACACCAGACAACAAGAGACCTCATCCTGGTGCCCTCCCTTGCATCTGGCCTTCTGACATAGCCCATTTCTAAAATCAGGAGGTTGCGCATACACATCATGGCTTGTACCCCGTAATGGATTTTTCCTTCAGAAACTTGTCCAATCCCCTTTTAAAGGCGTCTAGGCTAGACGCCAGCACCACATCCTGTGGCAAGGAGTTCCACAGACCGACCACACACTGAGTAAAGAAATATTTTCTTTTGTCTGTCCTAACCCACCCAACACTCAATTTTAGCGGATGTCCCCTGGTTCTGGTGTTATGTGAGAGTGTAAAGAGCATCTCCCTATCCACTCTGTCCATCCCCTGCATAATTTTGTATGTCTCAATCATGTCCCCCCTCAGGCGTCTCTTTTCTAGGCTGAAGAGGCCCAAACGCCGTAGCCTTTCCTCATAAGGAAGGTGCCCCAGCCCGTAATCATCTTAGTCGCTCTCTTTTGCACCTTTTCCATTTCCACTATGTCTTTTTTGAGATGCGGCGACCAGAACTGGACACAATACTCCAGGTGTGGCCTTACCATAGATTTGTACAACGGCATTATAATATCAGCGTTTTGTTCTCAATACGCTTCCTAATGATCCCAAGCATAGAATTGGCCTTCTTCACTGCCGCCGCACATTGGGTGGACACTTTCATCGACCTGTCCACCACCACCTCAAGATCTCTCTCCTGATCTGTCACAGATAGCTCAGAACCCATCAGCCTATATCTAAAGTTTTGATTTTTTGCCCCAATGTGCATGACTTTACACTTACTGACATTGAAGCGCATCTGCCATTTTGCTGCCCATTCTGCCAGTCTGGAGAGATCTTTCTGGAGCTCCTCACAATCACTTCTGGTCTTCACCACTCGGAAAAGTTTGGTGTCGTCTGCAAACTTAGCCACCTCACTGCTCAACCCTGTCTCCAGGTCATTTATGAAGAGGTTGAAAAGCACCGGTCCCAGGACAGACCCTTGGGGCACACTGCTTTTCACCTCTCTCCATTGTGAAAATTGCCCATTGACACCCACTCTCTGCTTGGGCAGGAGGTCTGGTCTAGAGGGTAGAGCCTCCATTTGCCTGAAGATTAACATCCACAAGGTCGCCAGTTCGAGGCCACCGGCACCGTGCGACCTTGAAGCAGCTGGCAAGCTGCAGCTGAGCTGTTCCATCTGCTCGGAGCGTGGGAGGATGGAGGCCAGAATGTTAAACCAGATCGGAGTGTAACAGCTTGAATGTGGTGGTTCTTGAAAGAGAGAACCTTCTTTCAATTTGTAAAAATCCCTGCGTGGATTTAATAAGCCTGCCTGTGTAAACCGCCTTGAATAAAGTCTTGAATAAAGACCAAGAAAGGCGGTATATAAATACTGTATATTATTATTATTATTATTATTATTATTATTATTATTATTATTATTGCTGGCCTCCAACCAGTTCTCAATCCATGAAAGGACCTGCCCTCTAATTCCCTGACTGTGGAGTTTTTTCAGTAGCCTTTGGTGAGGGACCATGTCGAACGCCTTCTGAAAGTCCAGATATATAATGTCCATGGGTTCTCCCTAATTACATCATTGTAACCTCAGGATTAAGAGTACGTAATGGTTGGCTTTTGCCCTTTGTTTTAAAAAAATTCTGCTCTAGATGAGTGACGTTCTTTTTCTCTAAGTTATCCTTCAATATCGATTTATCACATTTTTCTCTTCACAAATGCTATGTGGAGTAGGTTATACTGAGACACACTATTGGCATCCTTCAGTCTTGGAAGACTATGGTATCGCGCTATGAATGGTGGTTCTGGAACAGAGTGTCCTCTCCAGTGCGCGAAGCCTGGGTAAAGTAGGTATGGAGGCTGTTACCCATGCAGCAAATCCCCCCTCTCCACGTCGCTGAAATGGTCCAATGGAAAGGCAGAGGCCAATACGGTTGGTTCCAGCAGCGTTGCAGGAGTTGCCAGAACGTGACTGTGTTCAGCCATGAACTGCCTCAGACACTCCGGCTCCTGATTTTGCCTCGAGGTTGACTCCTGAAGCCTTTTCCATAACTGAATGTAGCCACAAGGCAGTTTGGGGTCAGAGTTTGGGGGTTTGGGGTCAGAGTTTTCCTTCTCTCAGATGAGCTGCCTTCCCAGGCTGATGAGTCCCATCAACCCGGTTCTCAATATACTGAGAAATAGCTGCCTTTTCAAGGCTGCTGCTGGGTGCGCTTTACAACTGAGCAATCTTCCACATCTAAATGAAACAATCTATCATTGTACTGCCAGAGCAGACTGTAGAGCAAATGTAGAGCATGTTGCTTTATGCCCATGAGGCATCTGGTGGGCTGTTGTGAGATATAGGAAGTTGAACCAGATGGGCCCTGGGTCTGATCCATAAGGACACTTCTTATGTTCAATGGCAACACTGTAGCCATTTTCAACTACTGTGCCACAGCATAGGTGTGTCGCGAATGGTCTGCAGGTGTGCCAAAGAGTTTGGGGTACGGTCATTTATTAATAGGGCCATTGGGGGATGTGAGCCCTCCACAAACAGCGTGGTGTGCTTTGTCCATTGTCAAAAAACTAAAGGTGTGCCTTGACAAGTTTAGTCCCTTGTCAGTGTGCCGTGGGATGAAAAAGTTTGAAAATCACTGCTGTAGAAGTTACCAGCGCTGGTGGGGAGCCCTACACTGTCCTGCTGGCGCCAGTGCAGGACCCAGCACACACCGGAGCAGGTGAGCTCTGTACTGAGCAGCAGAGTAGCAGGGAAATGGTGAGAGAGGGAACAGCAGATAGGCCGATCAGGTTCCAAGAGATACAGGATCAGCAACATTGGAGTATGTTGTACCCTATCCCCTTCCCAGGCCAGATTGGATGTCACAGACCCACTTGGACTTGCACCAGCAATTTAGCAGGTAGAAGTCTGAGTAGATCCATTGCTGCAGCTCCTGCTTTTCCTGGACAAGGGGACAATTTATAGTTTTGACATTACACTTTCAATGACTTATTTTATAATTTGTTTTATAACAGTTGTGAACCACCCTCCTGGCCCTTGTGCTGGCAGAAGAGTGGGATAAAAAATTTTTTAATAAACATTTAAAGAAACAATTGAAGAGAGATTTTAAAAGTGAAATAATTTTATTAATGAAGAGATAGATTTTTTTAATGATTTATCAGAACTCTTGTGAAACATAGACCCTAGCCCATAATGTTTCCTGCAATATCAATAACAAATTTGTTGTATCAGACATATAATCTTCTGTAACTTCTTAGCACTTCCAGAAGACCCCAATTCCAGGAAAAAAAACTTGTCTTTTATTATGTTCTCATCTGCTTTTCAGTTAAAATTTGGCTCCCAAAGCATCTCACAACAATTCAAATTCAGAACAAGAAAAAGCAATACACTAACTAAACAATTAAGCCACTGCATTAAAGCCTTAAAAGCCAATGGAGCCCTTAAAGAGAATGAAACAAGAGAGATAACTGATTTAAATTCTCAGGCAGGGCTAGTGTAAATAAAAAAAGCTATTTTAAACAGAGGGTTCCTTCTGTTTTATTTCTGAAATAGTGAACTGGCCGTATGCTCCATCCTAGGTACAAGACTTTTAAAGTGTAGGAACTCCCTTCAATTTTTTAAGTCCTTCAGTACTAGGTGAGGCCAAATACAAGGGACATTATGCTTCTGATTCAAATGAATGAGAAATGTATTTAAACAGACATTACCTAGTGTTTCTATACTGGTGCCATTTAAATGCAAACATATTTTGAGTGGGTAAATTTAATCTGCTTTATCTGATCTTCCAGTGTTGCCACTAAGCAGTGCTCCTTACATTGGCAATACAGATGTTGGCTGACGTCTGTATTCAGGTCAATATGGTTCAGGTCAATATGAAGTCTGAAAGGTGCTGGCAGGTGCACAGAAATATGTATTTTATTATCAGGCATCTGTTAATCAGGTAAATATGCTTCTCATTTGTCAATTTGTTTGGCCTCATGTTAATGTACTAAAAATGGGGATTTCAGTGAAATAAAGTTATAAAACACAAAATCATTTGCTAAAAACCGAACTCATTCTTATCATTAATAGAAGTAGTTTCTTATTCATGCTTCATTAATATTTTATGTTTGCTACAAAAGAGGCCATCTAATTTTCACCTGCCCTTCTGCAAGGCAGTAATGGAAATTCTGATGGGGTCTTAAAGTAACAGTTGAGAAATCTGTGGTCAGAACCACATTCCAAGTGCCTGCTTTCTATTTCAAGATGTTCCCAGTACTAACTGTCAAAAACTGGGCCTCTTGTAGACCACCCTCTACTGTACCACTGCTTTCCTTACAGCACAATTCTATGCACAGAAATACAGGTTGGATCTCAGTATCTGCAGAGGCTCTGTTCCCAGACTCCCTGTAGATACCGAAACCCCATGGATAATTAGTGAATTATGGTCCAATAGGGCATCCAGATGTGACTGGAACCTAGTCCCGGTCATGTCTGGAGCCATTCTGAGGCCCGTAGATGCCATGCATAACTTCTGGTTTTCCTTGAACATAGACGCACACTGCGGAAAACTATTGTATATCCAGAAGTTCAGGGATGTGCTGGAGTCACACTGCAGACAGTAGAGTCTCTACCCTCTTGACTGGATTTGCTCACCAGTTGTAACAGGTAGCTGTCTGACTTGTCCTGAGCCTTTTTTAAGAGTCAGTTTGCCTCTGATGTGAGTCAGGCAAAACAGAGGTGCTGGTGAGGGGGGTGTTTGTTGGAGTTCTCATTTAACACTGCCCTGATTATAGGTATTCCATTTCAGATTAATGTTCTCCATTCCTTTCAATCTAATCTTCAAATCCACAGCTCATTAACTCCAGGGGCATGCTTGGGTGGGGAGGCAGGGGAGGAAAAGCTTTCCCAGAAAAGTGGTGAGGCTCTGCCTTACCTGCCTCCCCACCCAACAAAAGTCCCCGATTAACTCATTATTCTCTCTCTCATGCAGAAAGTCAATAGATTTCCAGTTATTCATAAAATTTTCTGTTGGTTTCTCTGTAAGTAAGGTCATAAGCTTATCCATTTCTGCACAGTCCATAACTTTTGAGGTAAAAGTTTTCAAACATCACCATACAGACTTGGACACAGCTGGAAAAATCTTACAGATAAGACAAAGGCTGCAATCCTATCCACATTTACCTGGGAGTAAGCCCCATTGAGTACAATGGGATTTCCTTCTGAGTAAATATGGAGAGGATTGGAGAGTTTTGCTCCACCGGATCCAGAGCCTCCATGTCAGGCACAGGGAGACTCTGAATTGTATGCCCATCTCTGAACATGTTTTTAAAAATTCAGGGAACAGAACACCTCTAAATTCTTGTAGAGAGTCGTTGCTTCATGGCTGGATAACCACCAAGCAGCTGTGAGGGAGTAAGCAGCAGGGCTCTTCATCAAACCTGAAAGTTTAGATTACATATCTGATGAGGCCATTGCACTTCTCTGTTTAAACAGATTAGCATTCTAGACTGGGGAGACAATGCAGATGAAAAGGTGCAGCCATTACAGATAGGGGTAGGTTTCATTCTCAATAGCACATCATGGGGCAAGAGCAGGTTTAGCCCCTATCACAGAGTTGAAAGTGATCCCTTTTTTCCCTTGTAGCCTTTTCCCCTTGCTATTCCCCTTGCTATGGGGAGGAAAAACATGAAGTGCTATACTTGGGGACCCTGCAGCAAGAAGGGAAAATCTTTTCTCCGCACCTGAAAGTTGTCCCCTGGCCCTATCTGACAGTGGTCCTATAGGTGTGTAGGAAGAAATTTTAATTACTCCTCCTCTGGACTCATGTTAATGGGTCTGGATAATATATAGTAAAAACCTTTTCGCTAGGTCCTATGACACAGACTACATTTTCTCTGGAATATAGCTCAGAGTAGTGCTGCACCCAGCGTTCCATCTGCTGTGCCCGATCCTGGATGAACGCTGATCCAAGATCGGATGTCCACACAGGCTCCTCAGCATCATCAGATCCTTCCACATCATCAGATCCTTCCACAAGGACATGAAGGGCACTGTTGTCTTCGATGGCTCCACATCAGACCCCTTTGACATCCGAAGCGGCGTGAAGCAGGGCTGTGTTCTTGCACCAACCTTGTTTGGGATTTTCTTCGCCGTCTGCTGAAGCAGGCCTTTGGAACTGCAACAGAAGGCATCTATCTCCGGACCAGATCAGATCGAAAGCTCTTCAACCTCTCCAGACTGAGAGCAAAGTCCAAAGTCCAGCTGAAATGTCTTCGTGACTTCCTCTTGTCCCTCAAAACGGCCACGGTGCCAGAAGATTGGAGGATAGCAAATGTCATGCCTATTTTTAAAAAGGGAAAGAGGGGGGACCCGGGAAACTATAGGCCGGTCAGCCTAACATCCATACCGGGTAAGAAGGTGGAATGCCTCATCAAAGATAGGATCTCAAAACACATAGACGAAAAGACCTTGCTGAGGGAGAGTCAGCATGGCTTCTGTAAGGGTAAGTCTTGCCTCACGAACCTTATAGAATTCTTTGAAAAGGTCAACAGGCATGTGGATGTGGGAGAACCCATGGACATTATATATCTGGACTTTCAGAAGGCGTTTGACACGGTCCCTCACCAAAGGCTACTGAAAAAACTCCACAGTCAGGGAATTAGAGGACAGGTCCTCTCATGGATTGAGAACTGGTTGGAGGCCAGGAAGCAGAGAGTGGGTGTCAATGGGCAATTTTCACAATGGAGAGAGGTGAAAAGCGGTGTGCCCCAAGGATCTGTCCTGGGACTGGTACTTTTCAACCTCTTCATAAATGACCTGGAGACAGGGTTGAGCAGTGAAGTGGCTAAGTTTGCAGATGACACCAAACTTTTCCGAGTGGTGAAGACCAGAAGTGATTGTGAGGAACTCCAGAAGGATCTCTCCAAACTGGCAGAATGGGCAGCAAAATGGCAGATGCGCTTCAATGTCAGTAAGTGTAAAGTCATGCACATTGGGGCAAAAAATCAAAACTTTAGATATAGGCTGATGGGTTCTGAGCTGTCTGTGACAGATCAGGAGAGAGATCTTGGGGTGGTGGTGGACAGGTCGATGAAAGTGTCCACCCAATGTGCGGCAGCAGTGAAGAAGGCCAATTCTATGCTTGGGATCATTAGGAAGCGTATTGAGAACAAAACGGCTAGTATTATAATGCCATTGTATAAATCTATGGTAAGGCCACACCTGTAGTATTGTGTCCAGTTCTGGTTGCCGCATCTCAAAAAAGACATAGTGGAAATGGAAAAGGTGCAAAAGAGAGCGACTAAGATGATTACGGGCTGGGGCACCTTCCTTATGAGGAAAGGCTACGGCGTTTGGGCCTCTTCAGCCTAGAAAAGAGACGCCTGAGGGAGGACATGATTGAGACATACAAAATTATGCAGGGGATGGACAGAGTGGATAGAGAGATGCTCTTTACACTCTCACATAACACCAGAACCAGGGGACATCCGCTAAAATTGAGTGTTGGGTGGGTTAGGACAGACAAAAGAAAATATTTCTTTACTCAGCGTGTGGTCGGTCTGTGGAACTCCTTGCCACAGGATGTGGTGCTGGCGTCTAGCCTAGACGCCTTTAAAAGGGGATTGGACAAGTTTCTGGAGGAAAAATCCATTATGGGGTACAAGCCATGATGTGTATGTGCAACCTCCTGATTTTAGAAATGGGTTATGTCAGAATGCCATATGCAAGGGAGGGCACCAGGATGAGGTCTCTTGTTATCTGGTGTGCTCCCTGGGGCATTTGGTGGGCCGTTGTAACATACAGGAAGCTGGACTAGATGGGCCTATGGCCTGATCCACTGGGGCTGTTCTTATGTTCTCTTTGCCGACAATGCAGCTGTCACTACCCACTCTGCCAAAGATCTCCAGCAGCTCATGGATCGTTTTAGCAAGGCCTGCCAAGATTTTGGACTGATCAGCCTAAAGAAAACACAGGTCATGGTTCAGGATGTGGACTCACCTCCCTGCATTACAATCTCTGCGCACGAACTGGAGGTTGTCCATGACTTTGTGTACCTTGGCTCAACGATCTCCGACACTCTTTCTCTCAATACTGAGCTAAACAAACGCATCGGTAAAGCAGCTACCACGTGTTTCAGACTCACAAAGAGAGTCTGTTCCAACAAGAAGCTGACAGAACATACCAAGATCCAGGTCTACAGAGTTTGCGTCCTGAGTACACTTCTGTACTGCAGCTAGTCATGGACTCTTCACTCACAACAGGAGAGGAAACTGAACGCTTTCCACATGCGCTGCCTCCGACGCATTCTCGGCATCACCTGGCAGGACAAAGTTCCAAACAACACAGTCCTGGAATGAGCTGGAATCCCCAGCATGTATGCACTGCTGAAACAGAGACGCCTGCGTTGGCTTGGTCATGTCGTGAGAATGGATGATGGCCGGATCCCAAAGGATCTCCTCTATGGAGAACTCGTGCAAGGAAAGCTCCCTACAGGTAGATCACAGCTGCGATACAAGGACATCTGCAAGAGGGATCTGAAGGCCTTAGGGATGGACCTCAACAAGTGGGAAACCCTGGCCTTTGAGCGGCCTGCTTGGAGGCAGGCTGTGCAGCATGGCCTTTCCCAGTTTGAAGAGACACTTGGCCAACAGTCTGAGGCAAAGAGGCAAAGAAGGAAGGCCCATAGCCAGGGAGACAGACCAGCGACAGACTGCACTTGCTCCCGGTGTGGAAGGGATTGTCACTCCCGAATTGGCCTTTTCAGCCACACTAGACGCTGTGCCAGAACCACCTTTCAGAGCGCGATACCATAGTCTTTCGAGACTGAAGGTTGCCAACACATGAATAATTATCCTGCCCATAGCCTGATACCTTTGCACAGTAACTTGTTTATTAGTTATATAGAAAGCATCATTTCCTGGTGATCTTGCACTGAAGCAATGTATAGATGAAAGTGATGTTATAATACAGTGAAATACTAATGAAGTAATCATGATGTAACCACTGCACTAGTTTAGCAGAGGCACATGGCTGGGCAGGCTAGGATGGGACAATGACCCATCAATGACCCATTGAGTGACAATGACAATGTCCCTTCCGTATGGCAGATAACTCCTAGATACAGTTGCACTGTTGATATATATTGGTAACAGGGCAATAATTGAATGGGAGCCTCTGTTAAGGGTATTTTCCTTGTGTGCTCTCACACTTAATTATGGATAATATGCACCATCTGATGCCAGGCAGCAACACCCAAGGCAGTCCTAACCCACCCATTATGTTTTGATCATAAGGCACTCAGCAAATTGGAAGTATGTAAACATGTGGAGAAATCGCATTTAATGATGTAAGTTCTTTGAAGTTATACTGAGAATTTTCCTCATAATGAGGAGTCAGTATAAGTATTGAAGAGGGTAAGGTAAGTCTTACCAATTCAGCTGAGAGAAAGCGATTATCCTGAATTTATGAGCTAAGAATCCAATTTACCATAAATTAAATAATGAACATTATATGAGTTTTATGAGGTGGTTTCTCAAAAAGCAATAAATGACCATTTTCTAATTTGCTACACCGCTTCACTTTGGATTTTATGATGAAAAGAGAGCTGATGTTGGGGGCTGTGAATTTTAAATTTTGATGACCTGTTTCCTTTCCAGAAGATGTCACAATCTTCCAAAATGTCTAATTTGAGATATCAGACTACAGGAAGTTCCAGGTTTAATGTATTTATTTTGCAGATTATGAATCCTCCTGCCACCTCTAAAATTTTCAGTATGCTTCCTGTTCTTTTTGTTATCATCATTTGATAGTAAAAATAGTGCCTTCTCTTAATGGGACCAGGAAACTGTCATATGGAAGAGTTTATTACAGCAGAACAAATGTTGTACAGAGCTTTGTCAGTGGCCACTTTGCAAGCGCTGCCAATAGAGGTGGCAATGCTGCAACCATGTGCCAGACCCCACCATGCCTACCAGACTAGGTAAGGTAGTGGTTGGGGGTGGGGAGAGAGCAGAATGGGGTGGGGGCATGACAGATGTGGGAGGGGTGTGTATTGGCATGTGCGACCTGCATCTTGTTGTCACTCCATTGCATCTGGCCTTCTGAGGTAGCCTGTTTCTAAAACCAGGAAGTTCCACATTCCCATCATAGCTTGTAGCCCGTGGTGGACTTTTCCTCCATCAGTCTGTCCAGTTGCCTTTTAAAGGCACTGCATCCATTGCCATCACTGCACCCTGTGGCAGGGAGTTCCACGGACGAACTCAGCCATTTTCAACCACTGTGCTGTGGCACACTGGTGTGCCGTGCGTGGTCCACAGGTGTGACACAGGAATTTGGGGGAAGGACATTTATTAATAGGGCCAGTGGCAGACCCAACTGGTAGCATGGTGTGCCTTGTCAGTTGTCAAAAACCTGGTGGTGTGCCTTGATCATTTTTAGTGCCTTGTCAGTGTGCCGTGAGATGAAAAAGGTTGAAAATCACTGGAGTAACTACATGCTGGGTAAAGAGATATTTTCTTTTGTCTGTCCTAACCCTCTGAACACTCAATGTGAGTGGATGTCCCCTGGTTCTGGGGTTGTGTAAGAGGGAAAAGAGCCTCCCCTCTATCCATTCTAACAATCCCCACATCGTGTGGCAGAGAGTTCCACAGACTAACTACATGCTGTGTAAACAAGTATTTTCTGACTGCCTCGACACTCTGTTTTAGTGGCTGTCCCCTAACAGGTGCTAGTGTTGCGTGAGGGGGAAAAGAACCTATACAGTCTATCCATTGTCACCCCCACATCCTGTGGCAGGGCGTTCCACATGCTAACGACATTCCTTCTTTGGTCAGTTCTACTTTTACCCCCTCCACTACTGTGCAGGGTCTGATGGGTGCCCAGACAGCAGTAAGGGAGGCAGCAGGGACCGCTCCCCTCCACTGGGGCTGCCCTCAGCCTCAGCCCAACCCAGGCAACAGGGAGCCTCAGGGGAAGAGGCTTCAGGGCGTCACTGGCCCTTTAAGAGACCCTCTTCTCAGCCCCCCCATTCAGTGGCTCCGCCCCCTGCCGCAGCGTCCTGCTACATCTGAGGGGACGCCTGAGCAGAAGTTGAGGTCGGGCGCCCCGGCAACCTGTGTCGGTGACGCCGCCTGCGCGCGCATACCCGGAAGCGGTAGTCTTCCCGGGAGGGGATCGTCTCCGTTGTGTTCGGATCGCCACCGAGGACCGGTTGCGGCGATGGGGACCGCGGAGAGCCCGCCCTACCCGATGAGCTCCATCGAGGATGACTTCAACTACGGCACCAACGTGGCCTCGGCCAGCGTGCACATCCGCATGGGTAAGGAGGCCCTCCAGGGTCCAGGGCCGCCAGCCTCCTCCCAGGCAGTGTTTCCTAGTGACGTCATCGTGCCAGCCCCTGAGTGACGTTGCAGGGAGGCTGGGGTGACGTCATTTTCTCACTCTGGTAGCTGAGAGCCCAGGCAGGTCTACTCGGAAGGAAGTCCTGGTGCAGCCCATGGGGCTTACTCCCAAGTAAGTGTGGAGGGGATGGCAGCCTCACAGCCCCAGCCCATGGAGGTCTACTCAGAAGCAAGCCCCAGTGTAGCCCATGGGGCTTACTCCCAGGTAAGTGTGGAGAGGATGGCAGCTAGAGTTGGCAGACCCTCAGCAGCAGCAGCGACTCCCACTGGTGGTGTAATTTTTTCACCATGCAGGATGTGGCATGTTGGTAGCAGCGATGTGGGGAGGCAGGTGAGGCAGAGCCTCCCCACTGGAGGCCTTTGGAAAGCGCCACTGCTGTGTGAGGCACCTGAGCAACCTCAACCCATTTTTTAAAAATCATGTTGTTCGTTTCTCTTTTTTCTTTCTTTCTGTCTGCTTGCTTCTGGAATTACCTCTTCAGGGGACATTTT
Source organism: Tiliqua scincoides (assembly GCF_035046505.1). NCBI lineage: Eukaryota > Metazoa > Chordata > Lepidosauria > Squamata > Scincidae > Tiliqua > Tiliqua scincoides. The sequence goes on along the minus strand of NC_089827.1, from coordinate 78,621,939 downwards.
GCAGCAGCAAACCAAAGTTCATATGTTTTTGTTTCTCATACCGTAGCTTTTCTTCGCAAAGTCTACAGCATACTTTCAGTTCAAATTCTCCTGACCACAGTGACTTCGGCAGCGTTTCTCTACTCCAACACAATCCGGACGTTTGTACATGAAAGGTAAGAGTCCACCAGTGAATCTAACTGCACCGCGCTTTTTGCCAGTTTAAATGTAAAATAAATAGGAGCAGAATGTTTCTTCATGCAGTGTTTACAGTTTTCTGTTGTGGTCCAGGGACTCCTTTAAAAATTCTTTCAAGATTTTCATGGTGATCTCTGATTTGAAGCATGATTCTTTTCTTCATGTTTGATAAATGGAAGCCTTGAATCTGGTCGTTGCTTCCCGATGACAAGAAATTCAGGTTGCTGCCTTTTTTCTCCTTTTGCTGGCCGTGTTCCATTAACTAATCAGCGGAAGCTTTTCCTAGCATGGAGTTGAAGGAATGGGAATATCTTTTGCCTGCTTCGTTTGTGCATTTCAGAATACTGTTAAAGGCAGGGGGGCAGAGAAAGTTTAAAAAGGTGGCAAGTCTACAAGAGATTCCTATACATGTGCTGCCATTGATAAGAACAGCATGTACTATTTATACTGTATTGTATTTTAAAGTGTTCAAAGAATATTGTATACATTCTATCAATTTTTTTTATTTGTTGGCAGCCTTCAATCTTGAAAGACTCTGGTATCGTGCTCTGAATGGTGGTTCTGGTACAGCGTCTAGTGTGGCTGAAAAGGCCAATCCGGGAGTGACAATCCCTTTCACACTGGGAGCAAGTGTAGTGTGTCCCTGATCTGTCTCCCTGGCTATGGGCCTTCCTTTTTTGCCTCTTTGCCTCAGTCTGTTGGCCAAGTGTCTCTTCAAACTGGGAAAGGCCATGCTGCACAGCCTGCCTCCAAGCGGGCAGCTCAGAGGCCAGGGTTTCCCACTTGTTGAGGTCCACTCCTAAGGCCTTCAGATCCCTCTTGCAGATGTCCTTATATCGCAGCTGTAGTCTACCTGTAGGGTGCTTTCCTTGCACGAGTTCTCCATAGAGGAGATCCTTTGGGATCCGACCATCATCCATTCTCAAGACATGACCGAGCCAACGCAGGCATATCTGTTTCAGCAGTGCATACATGCTAGGGATTCCAGTGTTGTTCAGTGCTTCCTCAGTTACTGCATTTTCTTGGGAATTCAGCTCAGAGTTGTGCTGCACCCAGCATTCCATCTGCTGCGCCCAGTCTTGGATGACCTCGCCTGTGGCAGACTTCAGAGGGGCGGTTTTCTTCTGTGTTAGATCTAGGGCCAGCTTGATACCGTCATACATCCTCTTGATGTTGCCTATGTCAGCTGCTATCTGTATCTGGGAACAGAGTTGGAGCCAGTAGTCGTTAGCACATCTCCTGGCAGTCTGCTGGACTTTGCTGCGAGCAGCTTGGAGGATCTGCAGGTTGTGCTCACTGGGACAGGCCTTGGATGCTGCTTGAGCTCTCCTCTTCTCCTCAATGACTGGTGTCAACTCCTCAGAGTGGGCTTCAAACCAGTCTGCCACCTTGTTGGTCTTCTTGCCGAATATGGACAAGGCGGTGTTGTAAATGGCATTCTTGGAATGTTCCCATCTGTTGGATGCGTTTGCGTCGGCCGGGCCTGGAAGAGATTCCTCAGGCGCTCATGCAAATTCCTCCACTTTCCCTGGTCCTGGGTCTTGCTGGTATCAATGCGAGGTCTTCCTTCCTTTTTCGTGTGATACAGTCACTTTGTTTGCAGTTTCACTCTGCTGCACACCAGGGAGTGGTCAGTGTCGCAGGCAGCACCTCAATAACTGCATGTGATCTTGATGCTGGGAAGGCTGGAGCGTCTGGTGAGAATCAGGTTGAGCTAGTGCCAGTGCTTTGATCTTGGGTGTCTCCAAGAGACTCTATGTTGGGGCTTCATGTTGAAGAATGTGTTGCTGACACAGAGACCGTGATGACAGCAAAACTCTAGCAGGCATTGGCCATTTTCATTCATCCTCCCAGTGCTGAACTGGCCTAAGCAAGTGGGCCAAGAACTGTGATCAGCACCAACTCAATCAGCTCTTTTACAGGGATCTTCTTGATAGTGGTGGCCAGGTCATCATAGAATTTGTCTTTAGCTTCTGCTGAAGATGTCAGAGTTGGTGCATATGCACTGATGAGAGTAACAAGTCCTGCTGATGAGTGAAGCTGTAGGGACAAAATTCTTTCACTTCCTGCAGAAGGTGGGATGATGAATTTCAGCAGGGTATTTCTGACTGCAAAGCCAACGCCGTGTTCCCTGGTCTTGTTTAGTGGTTTTTCCTGCCAGAAAAGTGAGAAATTTCTCTCCTTGACAGATCCTAAATCTAGCAGCCTCATCTCTTGAAGGGCAACGATGTCCATCTGCAGCCTGCTCAGCTCCTGTCGATGACAGCTGTTTTGCGGGCATCGTCTATTCTTGTAGGTTGTCAGAGAAGCCAGGTGCCATTGACCTAACATTTCAGGTGCCCAGCTTTAGGGCAGGAGTTTTCTGTTGCCTGGTGCAGAGTTATCAATCCACTTGTCAGTTTTCACCCGAAACCCCACGCACCCCTTAAGGTTAATGGACCGTGGCGAGGCAGTACCTTACAGGCTGGGGATTGCCCAGCGGTAGCTGCCCAATGAGATGCAATGATCTCTCCCACTGTCGGAAGCAGCCCCTGGCGTCATGCTCTATGCCAATCGAGCAAACACTTATAACCGGTAAACTGCTGCTTCTCATGTCGTGCCGATGCTGTATGGTGAAGTTGGAGTGTCCTCTCCAGTGCGCGAGGCCTGGGTAAAGTGGGTGTGGAGGATAGACTGTTACCCATGCAGCAAATCCTCCCTCTCCACGTCGCTGAAATGGTCCAATGGAAAGGCAGAGGCCAATACGGTTGGTTCCAGCGGCATCGCAGGAGTTGCCAGAACGTGACTGTGTTCAGCCATGAACTGCCTCAGGGACTCCGGCTCCAGATTTTGCCTCGAGGTTGACTCCTGAAGCCTTTTCCTTAACTGGATGTAGCCACAAGGCAGTGGAGGTTTGGGGTCAGAGTTTTCCTTCTCTCAGATGAGCTGCCTTCCCAGGCTGACGAGCCTCATCTACCCGGTGGCTGTTTAGTCGCCTCTTACGACAAGTACAGCCAAACGGGTACTTTTTAATTCTATCAATAACCCTGCTGAAAACCCAACAATGTAGGTCAGAATTACTTTTGTTCCTATATTGCAACTGGATGGCTGAGGCTAACAGCCCATTTCTATCCACTCCCCCACCCCCCCACCCCGCAAATGCAGTGGGACCAGCACACACTGTGGTGCATCCTGTGGGGAAAGTTGGAAGGCTCATGGGCTCCTTGAGATAAGGGGAAATTTGTCCCTGTGCCCTGGGGTGCACCCTAGCAGCTGCAACAGGTCTACTCCGACCTGCGCGAGCTAAATAGTTGGTGTGTGTTCAGGTGGATCCATGTCAGTTAATCAGGCCTGGGAATGGGAATTAGGACATGGTGTGCACAGCTGCTGACAATTCCACCCCCTCCCAAGCCTGGTCCACCTAACCCAGTCGCCACCCTCCACCACATCTGTTCCACCCCTTCCCCTCCCTCTCCCTGCCCCTCTCCTCTCCCTGTGACAGAAATGGCCATGCTGTCACAAAGTGCTTTCCAGTGCAGTGCTTCTGCATGTTGCTGCATGGATTATGCCAGTGTGAACATGTATAGAGGGGATATCTCTGCTAAGAAGGTGGCTCCCTTCCACAGAGCGGAGATTTCTGCTAGTTCACGTGAATGTCTGCCTAGAATCTACACTGGTGCATTTATAACCGCTTAGGGTTCTCTCCCTGAAACTGGACGTATTGAAGCATTTTAAAGGCTCGTGTGATTGTCTGGTAGATTCTTTTCCTTGATGTGAAAACAATTGAATGAACAAATGTTGGGAAGAATCCACACTTTGCTGACACTGACTCTGTTGTTTGTTCCCTCTTCCAGCCCAGCTTTGCTCCTGGTATCCTTGCTTGGTTCTTTGGTTGTGATTTTAGCATTAACTCTGTACCGACATCAGCATCCCGTCAATTTATATCTTCTCTTTGGTTTCGTAAGTACTTTAATGTCAGTGTTTGGACTCTTAACAGTGCAATCCTCTGCTCACTTACCTGGCAATGAGCCCCAGTGAACACAGTAGGACTTACTTCTGACTAATCCTCAGGATTGCTAGGATTGCCCTGTAAATCATGCCAATCATCTAATACAAAGAATGCACTTTATTGTCCCAATGGTCTGACTTTGTATCAGGCTGCTGCTTTTGTCCCTAAGGCTGGATGTAGTGGGTCTCCTTAACTCACAACCAGGCCCTGCCTCCTCCCTTTAGTGTCAGAAAGGGATCTGTCTGCACTGTTGTAATGTTCAAATGAAGCAGGTGTTTATCTGCTTGCATTGGAGCCCTTTGGATTTGGTCTGTTGAGGGATACCGCCATAATTCTGGCTCCAGGTGACATCGTCTTCTTTTATTTCTCACAGACCCTTTTGGAAGCACTGACTGTTGCTATTACAGGTAAATGTTCATTCTTTATCATAGAGCCTTTTTATAAAGAGAAACCACATATTATTTGCCAGCTGTGTGGTTGTTGTCAGTGCCTGTCACAAGCATGTCTTTTAACCCAGGCTGAGAGGTGGGCAGGACTTGTCTCTTAAAGCCACCTCTCATTGAGGGTGAAAAGCCCTCAGACTGGGCTTCAGCAGCAGACAAAAGGAGCAAAACATTTTGCTCCCTCAGAACGCTTCTGGAGTTTTAGGGTGTAAGATCGGTGGGTCATCCCCATGGTCATGCTGGACTTCAGGGGAGCTCCTTGGCACTGAGACTTCTTGCTGCTTCTGAGGGTGCCCAAAGCCCAGCTCAGTGTCACAGGAAATGTTGAGGGGAGGGCCAGGGTCAGTGGCATCCACACTTGTGGGTTGGCTACCAGAAACCCCTGTGATGGCATTCATTGTGTTGATTTGGAGGCTGGTTGGCACTCCGCATCTTTGGGTAGTCTTTGCATCGGGGCTGTCCGTAGTGTGGTTAGGGAGAACTCGCCAATCATGTCCTTCCTACCTTAGCAGCGGTCTTGAGTGTGTTGTCTCTCTGAAAACAAGGTTGCTGTAAATCCCTGTCCTCTTGCTGTTCTACAGAGGAGCTCTAGCTTTAGGGAGGGATCACAGCCTTGATCTTCACTTAACAGAAGCCAGATTTGACTTTCCCCTATTAAGGGCACAATCCTAATCAACTTTCCAGCATTAGCATAGGTGTGCCAGTGGGGCATGTACTGCATCCTGCAGTTGGGGGGCCGTCATGGAGGCCTCCTCAAGGTAAGGCAGTGTTTGTTCCTTTACCTTTGAGTTGCATTGTCCTTATGTCGGTGCTGAAAAATTGGTTAGGATTGCATCCTAAATCTCTTGCTACTAAGATGAACAAAATAATGTTTCTGTACTGTAACAAACAAGGGAGCTGAGTGCTGCCTCATTCTTTTGCTTCCCTCCCTGCCCCTGTTGTAGATGACGATTTAAGAATATGTGTACTTCACATTACCTTTCCATGACAGTCTGTAGAAATATATCAGTATTCTTGGGATTAGAACTGAGATTTGCTCTCCTTGATATGTATGCAAATAGTTATTGGTCTCAACATTTTGTAGGCCAGACCACATGTTACTGAGAAAATGACAGTTACAAAGATTAAAAAATGCTCACATTAAGGTAAATAATAATTTAGCAAATGTTTGAGATCTGGTTTGCCACAACTATATGTTTTTGTTTTGTTTTTAATATAGTGACTTTCTATGAAGTCTCTGTTGTTCTGCAAGCCTTTATCCTGACTACCGCTGTGTTTCTGGCTCTCACCATCTACACTTTTCAGTCCAAAAGGGATTTCAGCAAAGTCGGAGCAGGGTAGGTTCCTTTACAAAGTTCCGTATTAAGAGGTCCGTAAAAATACACTGGTGAGTGCCCTATGATGGACCTATCAGCAATAACTATAGAAATCTGTGCCCCCCAGGAGTGCCTTGATTCCCATTATAATAATATAAAATGAGAGTTATTTCCGCAAAGAGCTGCTATGTGAAAAGCATAGGGTACAATGGTATTCTAGTGCAGGGGTCTCCAAACCCTGGCCCAGGGGCCAGATGCGGCCCACAGCAAGCCTCTTTCTAGCCCGTGGCCAACCTCTTGTCTCCTGAAAGCCTCTGGCCCACTCAACTGAACATGACCAGAACTGTGCTCTGATTGTGTCTGGAGGGTGTTCTGAGGGCAGAGAGGTTCAATGAATGAGCCCATTCATTCATTTATTCACTAATCTAAGTTCCATCTCTTATTTATTTAAATTTTATGTTTAAATTTTTTTCCGGCCCTCCACACCACGCCAAATATTTGATGCAGCCCTCTGGCCAAAAAGTTTGGAGACCCCTGCTCTAGTGTATGAGCAATTGGTTGAATTCTTACAGAAAAATAAACCTTCTGTTGCATTGGGGCATATGTGATTTGTCATGATTAAAATGGTAACAGCAGTTAGTGGTGACTATCATTTTTATAATAATATGTATCCATAGAAAATTCTGTATCTTGTTGACTTTTAAGCTAAAATGAGAGAGATTAAACACATTTTTGGGAGGGTTGGGGGGAAAGGAAAGACAGTTAAATGATAATGTCTTTTTACAGACTGTTTGCCGGCTTGTGGATTCTTCTCCTGTCCAACTTTTTAAGGGTAAGAGATCATGTTCTTTACTAATATTGAAAAAGATACTGGATAATTACAATACATACCAGTTTAAGAACATTTGAAATTAAAGTTAAATGTAACAATGAAACATTTTTACAGTTCTTGTGATTACGGAGCTGCAGTTATACCTCCCATAATGCTACTTCTGTTAGCGCCATTTGTTACAGCATTCATTGTCTTGGCCTGATTGACAACTACTCTAGTCATGGGAGCAGTGTGTTCTGGGAGCGCAGAGCCAGTTAGCACTAGTTTCTGGTCTTTAGTAATGTCTTGTGTACTGCTTTCACATGGTGCTAGACTTTACAGAATGTGTCCTGTATTATTGGAGGTACAATTTGTATATGTCGGTTCTATAGTTTGTTTTTTCTTTGAGTTGTATACAAACAAAGTGAATCCTGACTAAGCACCATTGGAATCAGAGACAGATAAGTTGTGACTAACTTAGCTTCCCTTAATGGAAATGGTGCTTAATCAGTATTTGGTTTCTGTGATTATTATTGGCCCTTTCTAAGGGTGCGGGGAAAACAGTTTGGATCACTGTGTTAATAAATCCAGTAAACCTTGAGAATTGTATTATTATTAATGAAAATATGGTGACGTTCAAAGTAGTTTTGCCATTAATGTATAGTTTTTCAATAGAGAAGACATTTTTAAAGGTTTAATGATTAAAATTGGTCTAGATTATATATTGTTGCATTTGTTTGTCCAAACGGATGTTTAGCTGTGAATCCAAATAGCACTTAACTTTTCCAACAGGAATAAGTGGGCAGAATTCACAGATAGAGGAGAAGGTGAAGGCATGCACTCAGGAGCATTAGGGGCTAATCCTACCCCTGTTTATTAGCCCTGGATCCTGTATCTTAGGCTAGATTCCATATGTTTTGCAAATCCACTTCAGTCCAGATTGCCAGTTAAAACACTCCAAATCATAGTTAAGCTTCTTTCATTGGCTTGGCGTGACATCTGAATCGACTGAGCAGTTGTAAGCTCATTCCATCAAGGACTTGCTGATGTGCCAACTTCATTCGTGTCTGGTGCTGTGGCACAAGTATTAATGCAACAAATAAAACTTGATTGGCATCAACACGTGACATAGTCAGAGGTGTTTGAAGAAGGTGTTATTTATTTTAGAAGTAAGCACATTGTGTTCAGTAAGAGTTAGGCAGTAATCTTACCAGAAACAAATGCCTCTAGATATAGTACAGTACTCCTCCCCATATCTCCCTTGGCTCTTACAACCATGGTTGAAACATGCAACCATGTTTAGCAATGTGTGAATTCATAAAATATAGTTTTAAATGAAGTGAGGAAAAGCAAGGGGTGGTGTAATAATCTTCCTTCATAATCACCTGTGCTAAATTTCCCACTTCATGTGTGGATGAAGTTCAAGATAATTGTGATACTTACTGAGGTTGTCTGTCACCTTCCCAAAAGTACCAGTGGCATAAAATAGATTGCCAAATAAAATACTGTTTGGATGCTGAGATACTAGGTCAGTGACTATAGCATGGAATTTGTTCTCTGGGAAGCCTAAGTCAGCTGTCAGCATGTATATCCCACTGAAGAATGTGCTGCACTTCAAGCAGTAAGCATTTGGGCTACTGAGGAGGCAGAATGCTCAGTGCTTGTACTGAAGCAATTGTTAGAAACCTCTTAAGAACAGCACTGCTCTCAGTGCATTAAATGTTATTCAGTAGACTAGAGCATCTAGTACTGAAATCACCAGTGCTACAGTTAAATCAGGACTGGCACATGAGCACCACATGTATTCCAAAGTGATTTCAGTCTTGTCACCTAAGAGCAGTTATGGTGTAGTGACAGTCCCTTAGGATTTGAAATAGCCTTACACTGACAAGAGTGAAAGCAACAAAGTCTTGAGAGTGACCCACATCTAAAATCTAGAAGGTGGTGTCTTGTGCGCACATTCAGCTTTTCTGTGAGTAAATAAAATGTTTTCTGTTCTTATAGTTCTATTGATAAGTCTGATTTTTTAATGTGCTTTTACTGGATGAAATGTGAACTTAATCCCTGTATGTGTGTGATTGTGTGTTTGTGCTATTTGGTTACAGCTCTTTTTCTACAGCGAGGTAGTAGAGCTGATGTTTGCTGCTGCAGGAGCTCTGCTGTTCTGTGGATTTATCATCTATGACACTCATCTGCTAATGCACAAACTCTCCCCAGAAGAATATATATTGGCAGCAATCAACCTCTATTTGGATATCATCAATCTGTTTCTGCATCTGCTGCGTTTACTGGAAGCGTTTAATAAAAAGTAATTGGAAGTTGTTCACACTTGTGAGACAGTTTGGACATGGCATCTAAAGAGTTAAATTGAGACCAAGAAAGATTGCCATAAGATTTATGCTTGTTTCTACTTTTTGTGGTTTCTTCCGTGTTTTCAGTAGAAAGAATGCTTAGAAAGCTGATACTTGTGATTCTATTCTGAGATCAGTTAATTACATATCACAGTCATTCTGGCTGTTTGGTAAAGGCTTCACTCCTCCAGTTTGCATATTTCTATTGATTGAAAGCCTTGCTCATCAACCTCCAATTGTGCCAATATGCACTATTAACATTCTTTTTAATTTCTGCAGTAATTGCCACAGATGTGTCCTTTGAAATACACAATTGTCACTGGCTCTGTAGCATAAAATTGAGACTCCTTAATTCTGCTGTTGCATACTGAAACTTTAAATAAGCTAAAACTCCATTGTTGGCGGTCACTTGTAAAAGAAGGCACTGCTGGCACTTTGAATACTGATCTCAAAACAGCTCCGAATCCTCTAAAAGGTTGTTAACAGACTTCCTGTTAATTAAAATCAAAATGCTGCATTCCCAAAATACTGCCTGGAAGTTATTTCTTTCAAAACACAGTATGTTCCCATTTCTGGGTTCCTTTTGTCCCAAAGATAAATAAGGGATACAAGAAAAAATGTGAATGATTCTTTGGCAAAGTTTTTTATTTTGAAGATCTCACTTAAGGAGCCACTTTAGGTCTTATATTCTAGATTTGTGAAATTTGAAGAAGTGTAAATATATTCATATATGCACCATAATCTCATGTTTCTCTTGATCTTTTTGGGGTGTGGAAGACTGAAGTACTTTGATTCCCTTCTCAAGGCTTTTTCATTAGTGCTTAATAAGGGATAAAATATTTCTGTGTAGCAGTGATTAGATGGGGCTGGTGCTGTGAAGTACTGGCAGTACACCGAAGGCAAATTACATTCCATCTGCTCTTCTGTTTAGAATGTTATTAAGAACTTATGAAAATAAATTTCATGAAATGTTCATTATGCAGGCCATTTGCCTCTTATTTGCTTTGTGTCTAGTGTTGCAAGATTGTAAACTATTAGTTTCTTGATCATTAAGCCAACAATTACAAGTAGAACATTAATGCAGTATTTCATAATTAACTGAACCCTACAGCTGATACCATAAAGGTGACTGTGCTTTTCATGTTGACATCTTTCTAGACTTGCCAGTGCTTAACTTATACCTCACTGTAGTAGATCATAGCTAAAGACAGCCTGCGAGTCATAGAGACCCTTTTACTTTCAAAGGCTTGGAGGCTGGTGGCATGAGGAAAAGGCATTCTGCACATGCTCCAAGGTTTGCCTCTTTATGTTCATAGCCTCAATATTGAACTTAGCTTCCAGGGCTAAGCTTTAGTGATCTTGATTCAAATTTTTCCTATGCTGTTATAGATTTAGGGCCTATGCCTAACCAACTTTCCAGCCCCAATACAGTTGCAATTCAGCCCCAACGTAAGGGAACACCGCAGGATGCAATTCATACCTCATTGACATGGCTGCATCAGCACTGGAAACTGCATAGAATTAAGGAAACTAACTTAGCACTACCTTCAGCTAAACCGATGGGGGTAAGTTACAGCAGAGTTATGTTTCAGTCATTACTAGGTTGTGCATCAGTGGCATGCTAGTTGGTGCCTCAGGGAGGTGTGGTGGGTGGGGAGGCAGGTGGAGCAGAGCCTCCCCACTGGAGACTTTTGAAAAGTGCCACCACTGTGCAAGGCACCCAAGCACCCGCAACCCATGGTGGTTATGCACATAGGGGAGGGGTGACCCCACTACCGGCTCAAACTTCCCAGAATGCCATCATGTTATATATCATACGATGCGTAATTTACAGCAGGATGCAATGAAACAAATCCGGTTGAAATATCTCTGCTATCAAAAGTTATAGCCAAAAAACCAGAAGGGGGCGGGGCAATGGCATCCATGGCTTGCCCCGCCCACTGCATGGGAGGAGGGCCATCATGGGGTGCCGCCCTGGCTCCTGTTGTAGAGAGCTGCTCCTGACATTCCCCTTCCTAGCCCCGCCCATCCACGTGGGCCACGCCCCCTCCGCGCAGCAGGCAGGGGCTGCAGCCGCCATGCAGCGACGGAGGAGCTCGGCAGGTGGCGCTGTCACCAGGCGTGACGGGGATTCTTCCTCGCCCTGCTCGTCGGCGGTGTGGCGTGCCGCGCACGGAGACGCTCCCTCCCTCCGTCCCTCCCTCGCTATGGTTTGAGGCCGCCTCTTTGGCACGCACTGACGTCGCGATCCCGGGTGCGGAGCGGGCGGCGTGTTCCTCGGCCGGTGCTGACCTGGGCGGCGGAGTCACGTGCTGAGGCGAAGGGGCCTCTTCCCCCTGTTGCCGCAGAGACGCCTCAGGCCTCCAGGTAAGGCCTGCTCTGGACCAGGCCTGGGGAGGCCTCGGGAAGCCCCCGCCGGCGTCGGGGTGAGGGGGCAGCGCCTCCGGCCTCCCTCTGGGCTTGGCGTGCAGCGAAGGCTCCAGCCTGGGCTGCTCTGAGGCTGCCGCGCTGTCCACACTTACCTGGGAGTAAGCCCCATTGATTCTAAGGGGACTTACTTCTGAGTAGACCTGCCTGGTCCGTGAGGCTGGGACTGGGCTCTGAAGCTGCCATCCTGCCCGCACTTTCCTGGGGGTCAGCCCCATTGACTCTAATGGGATCTACTTCTGAGTAGACATGCATTGAACGGGACTCTGAGGCTGCGGTCCTATCCACACTGAGCATCATGAGGTTTACTTCCGAGTAGGTGTGCACATGCGTGTGCTCCAGGACCCCTTCCTGAGACCCGGCAGGTGCCCTCAGCGCTCAGCCAGCTCTGCTTGTGTGCTTGGGGGGCATGCAATTAATTGGTCTGTGGAACTCCTTGCCACAGGGTGCGGTGAGGCGCTTGGCCTGGATGCCCCGAAACAGGGATTGGAGAGATTGATGAAGGAGAAGTCCGTCTCAGGTTACAAGCCATGCAGCCTCCTTGTTCTGGAAAGGCCGCCCCAGAAGGCCAGGAGCAAGGGAGGGCTCTGGGGTACAGGTCTCTTCTTGCCTTTTGTGCCCCCAGGGCATCTGGTGGTCCACTGAGATACAGGAGGCTGGACTAGATGGGCCCCTGGCCTGATCCAGCAGGGCTCTTCTTATGCTCTTGGGGGGTGGAGATGGGGTACAATCCAGGCAGGGCTGGCCTTGGACCCAATTGGAAACATGTTTTGTGGGGTGCCAGGTTCACACCCAAGGTCTGTCGAATCTTAGAGATATCAAGTCTAGAAATAAATTTTATTTCTATCTCTGCAAGAGTCTGGAAAGCAGTCAAAACATGCACTTAATGGTGTATGTAACAATCCAAGCATTTTTGAATATAAAAGTTGCATACCAGAATAGATTGTCTTAGTGCAGGGGACTCTTAGGCACAGGGTCCAATTGACTTATAGCATGTAAATGACAGGGAGAAATGTTTGGCAACTGAGCTTTGCAACCCTCTCCATGTGCATCCACACCCTCATTGTTCTTCCCATCAAGATAAGCACATCATTGACTGGGGACTCCTGAACCTAAGAGTCCTCCTGGATCAGACCCTTGAAGGCTCATCTAGTGCAGCATCCTGTTTACCACTCTCTGGCCAGCAGCCTTGTTCTTCTGGGAAGCCCAACAAGCAGCGCAGGATGGTCCCAGCCCTTGATTGCTGGTCTCTGCTCTTCAGTGGTTGTGAATTTGTTTGGTTCTTTTTAAAGCTAACTAACCCACTCCTGTGCAGGTCTACTCAGAAGTAAGTCCCATTGTGTTCAGTGGGCCTACTCCCAGGAAAGTGTGATCTCTACCTTTTTTTCATCTTGATAAGCAGATTTCTAATGTGCTGTTATCAATAATTGTTCCTAAGCCACTCTGTTTCATTGGATATTGATTGCATTTCTTCATGTTCTGTACATATTCTTGCAGCTGTTAACTTATAGGGCAGGGATTCTTAACTGCAAGTATCCATACTCCTTAGGGTATGGCAACCAAATGATGAAGGTATGGAGCTCAATATGGATTGAGGTGTTCTGATCCTATCCACTTATAACCTACAACCAAGCCACTGACATCTTTTAAAGTCTTACTGGTACCTAATAGGTAGAGGTGTGTGTTTCTGATGAGTAAGAGAGGATTACAGCCTAAGTCTTACTGAACACAATGGGCTTACTTCTGAGTAAAATAAATACCACGGTTTTCAAACACCTCTACTAATAGGATTGGTGGTGATGATTTCAAGAGTCTGATGAAGAGAGTATGGGGGCATATTGGCCAATCCATTGCAAGTCTGTAATTGTAAAAATGTTAAGAATCCCTGATATAGGGAATTTGTTTTTGTATATTCTGTATGCAATTAAGAAAATTGCATACAAAATATACAAAATTAGTAGGATATGGAAATAAATTAAAATAGGAAACATTTCATTAATAACCTTACTATTTTTCAATCTTTAGTTGTTGAACTGTTATCACATAATGACCACTGACCGTTCAACAATGCATTCTTGTATCAGTTCTGAACAGGATAATTTGTGCATGTGCAGAAAAAAATTTGATACACATTTACTACTCATGAGTAGATGAAGCAGCAAAATAGGCAGCTTTTTAACATTTATGCAACATATACAATGTAGTGAACAACAAAATTTAAAAAGAAATATCAACCATGGACAATTTGTATATAACATATATTTGTCCCAGAATTCAGGATGTAGTGAGAGTCTTTTCCATATGTATATGTTGGCATACTGCTGCCAGGGAAACCCTGCTGCCAGGGAAACCCTGCTGCCAGGGAAACCCTGGCCTCTGAGCGGCCTGCTTGGAGGCAGGCTGTGCAGCATGGCCTTTCCCAGTTTGAAGAGACACTTTGCCAACAGTCTGAGGCTAAGAGGCAAAGAAGGAAGGCCCATAGCCAGAGAGACAGACCAGGGACAGACTGCACTTGCTCCCGGTGTGGAAGGGATTGTCACTCCCGGATTGGCCTTTTCAGCCACACTAGACGCTGTGCCAGAACCACCTTTCAGAGCGCGATACCATAGTCTTTCGAGACTGAAGGTTGCCAATACAATACAATAATACTGCTGCTGTTCAGAGATGGGCACGCTGAAGTTGGTTCATGTCATTTCGCTTAAGCGTACCTAAGTTGGTATAGGATTAGGCTGGGGCTGACCATCTCGACCTCTGTACATGGGTAGTCAGAAAGAAAGGGCACACTAGCATTGAACTAGACTGCATCTTCCACTGCTGCTAATTTATAAATTTAATAAGTACTAGTGGATGCAACCATTTACATTAATTGTCTGTTTTCGCTATTTATTGTCAAGTAATGCATTTGGTTTTTCAGGGGTTAAATACTTTCCCCATTCATTGAAGCAAAAAAAAATGGCAAAAAGCATAAGGAGCAAATGGAAGAGAAAGATGCGAGCCGAGAAGAGGAAGAAAAATGCCCCCAAGGAACTTGCTAGATTGCAGAGCATCCTGAAAGCAAATAGCGACGTTGTGATGGAAGAAGTAAAAGACATAGCAACTGTCATTCCTGCTGAGAAAGTCCAAGAGAAAAAAGATCAGGATGGTGAGTTGGCCTATTTTTAGATTTTGCTGTAAGGAGTGTAGCAAGTGTGCTCTGAAAAACTGGAAGGATTGGTTGTTTTTAATCCCTTGTAAGAATCACTCTGTGTGTTTTGCCTGATTTACCAGTAAGAGATTTACCCTCTTCCTGCCATCTCCCTTTAAATCTTTATTTCTCCCTTCTTATATTTCCTTTTGCTTTGCTTGGCTCTCTATTAAAGACCATTGGCCATGATCACTACATTAATGCAGCTGCTTTCCTGAGCTGTTCTAGTTTACCGTTGGCTTAATATAGAGCACAGCCTTGTGGTGCATCAGATGCAATTTTGTAAAAGTAATCTTGCTCTTGGTTATGTATTGTGGCTTGTGTTCAAGGGATGAGCATGGGGTAGAAAAACCTGTAGAACCAATGCTCTCAAAGGGTTCAGCTTATGAAATTGGACAAGGAAGCAATGAGACACAGTATCAGCCCAATTCAATTTTTTTGTCCGAATTACTCTCTCCCTCTATGTTTATCCAAAAATTTTCTTCCTACCTCTTTTTTTGGAAAATGACCATTATCGTTTGCTACTTGCACCTACGTGCACTCTCTAACCCTATTCTTTACACAACCCTTTTTCCTCCTACCAAAGTTAACATACGAAAAATGTCTTAAGACACTACAAACAGCCCTCCTTATTTGCTGTTTCGGCACCCATGGATTTGACTTATTGTGGGTGCTAAGTCTACATCTGTAGTGCCACTCAAGACCTCCAGGACACAACTGGAAGTACTTTCCAGATGTATCTGGGAGGTGCTTCTGGCTGCATCCAGGAGGACCTTCTGTGAACTTCGATATCCCTGGAAATTGGTATCTGTGGAGGGTTCTGGATACCAAGGGCCTGTGTATATCAGTGGCCCACTGTGTTTTGTTCCTCAAGCATTTTTTTATTAGCTTACAATTCTAGTGTATTTAACTAGGTGTTTTAACAGTTCATGCAGTTCCTGCCCTTGTGCTTTGATTTTTAGAGGGGAATAAGATGGACATGGATACCAAAAGAAACCAGAAGACGCTTCTAGATCAACATGGACAATATCCAGTCTGGATGAATCCCAGGCAGAGAAAGAAGCTTAAGGCAAAGCGTACCAAAGGGAAAAATAAACCCAAAGTTCCAAAGGGATTAGCTTGGTAGAGTCTGCATGAATGATAAGAAGCAGAAAATTAAGAACACTCAAAAACAAATCCATATGACCTACCGGGGCAAGTTATTCATTTCTTGCATCGGGCTTTCAGAACTGTCACTTGATGAGACTTCAGTTTGCAGTGATGTTACCTTGGAGTTCACTCAGAGTTCATTTAGAAAAGTTCAATGTTTTTATATGCATTTTTATCTCTTGAGCACAATCCAGTGAACATTGGTTGAGACAACATCCTTTTAAAACAAAGGTACCTAGTTAAATTCTTTAAACCCTATTGATTTCAGTGGGATTTGGCAACAATAAACTTTCTTGCTCACACTCAACATAAGTAATATTTACTTCAGTCTTGGTGCTTGTACAATAGCAAAATCGAAATAATTTCTGGAAAAGAGAAATCTTGCTGTATTTCTCTCATGCAGCTCCTTTTGAACTTGTGTTAGTATTTATTAAATTTGCCACATAATTGAAACGGGTAGTTTTAAGCATTGTGGTTCAGTATCTAAACATATAAGTAAAATGATGAAAAACTTTATTTCAACACTAGGACTTTAATTCTGTGCACAGTTTCCATTGGGAATAAGCCCCACTGAACTTACTTCTGAGTAGACATGCAAAGGATTGTGCTGTAAAACATGCATGGGCACAAGCCCAATGCAGTTCAACAGCTTTAGCTTTCTCATTTATTTCAGGGAGACATCAGTCCATGCAGCCTAATCCTATCCATAGAGGTGTGTGAAAATGATGTTATTTTCACAAATTTTGGTGAATAAAAAAATTGAAAACAGCAAAAACTGTGTTATGTATTTCTGTTTCAAGTTATCATTTAAAAAAAAATTTGACTGACTGTTGAAGTGATAGAGTGTGTGTGCACACTAGGAAGGTGATATAGTGAAAGTAACTGCAGCCGATAGGTATTCTAGAGCTCCTGGTAGGGTGTTGAAGAAAGCAAAAGGAAGGGGGGAATTGAAAACAGCACAGAATAAAATGCAAACAGCTGCTTCATTACTAGGGGGCATGCAAAACAGCACACACACGCACAGTGCAAAATCATAAAAATTCTAGAACATACAGTTAGAATACAGAACAGAGGTGTAGTCCAGTATTATTGGGGGGAGGAACCATATCATGAATCTGGCCAGCCCAGAACTCTCAGAAGTAGCTGGAGCAGCTTTCCATTGCACAACCACAGCTTGTGTATTTGCTTGCAACACCTGGCAGCCCACCTTTTTGCAGTTGGATAGTTGGGCTAACCATCACCAAAGACTACTAAAAAACTCCACAATCAGGGAATTAGAGGACAGGTCCTCATGGATTGAGAACTGGTTGGAGGCCAGGAAACAGAGAGAGGGTGTCAGTGGGCAATTTTCACAATGGAGAGAGGTGAAAAGCAGTGTGCCCCAAGGATCTGTCCTGGGACCGGTGCTTTTCAGCCTCTTCATAAATGACCTGGAGACGGGTGAGCTGTGAGGTGGTTAAGTTTGCAGATGACACCAAACTTTTCCGAGGGTTGAAGACCAGATGTGATTGTGAGGAGCTCCAGAAGGATCTCTCCAGACTGGCAGAATGGGCAGCAAAATGGCAGATGCGCTTCAATGTCAGTAAGTGTAAAGTCATGCACATTGGGGCAAAAAACCAAAACCACATATAGGCTGATGGGTTCTGAGCTGTCTGTGACAGATCAGGAGAGAGATCTTGGGGTGGTGGTGGACAGGTCGATGAAAGTGTCCTCAATGTGCAGCGGCAGTGAAGAAGGCCAATTCTATGCTTGGGATCATTAGAAAAGGTATTGAGAACAAAATGGCTAATGTTATAATGTCATACAAATCAATGGTAAGGCCACACCTGGAGTATTGTGTCCAGTTCTGGTCACCACATCTCAAAAAAGACATAGTGGAAATGGAAAAGGTGCAAAAGAGAGCGACTAAGATGATTACGGGGCTGGGGCACCTTCCTTATGAGGAAAGGCTATGGCGTTTGGGTCTCTTCAGCCTAGAAAAGAGGTGCCTAAGGGGGGACATGATTGAGACATACAAAATTATGCAGGGGATGGACAGAGTGGATAGGGAGATGCTCTTTACACTCTCACATAACACCAGAACCAGGGGGCATCCGCTAAAATTGAGTGTTGGGAGAGTTAGAACAGACAAAAGAAAATATTTCTTTACTCAGTGTGTGGTTGGTCTGTGGAACTCCTTGCCACAGGATGTGGTGCTGGCGTCTGGCCTGGACGCTTTTAAAAAAGGATTGGACAAGTTTCTGGAGGAAAAATCCATTATGGGGTACAAGCCATGATGTGTATGTGCAAACTCCTGATTTTAGAAATGGGCTATGTCAGAAGGCCAGATACAAGGGAGGGCACCAGGATGCAGGTCTCTTGTTATCTGGTGTTCCCTGGGACATAAGAACATAAGAACAGCCCCACTGGATCAGGCCATAGGCCCATCTAGTCCAGCTTGCTGTATCTCACAGCGGCCCACCAAATGCCCCAGGGAGCACACCAGATCACAAGAGACCTGCATCCTGGTGCCCTCCGTTGCATTGGCATTCTGACATAGCCCATTTCTAAAATCAGGAGGTTGCGCATACACATCATGGCTTGTACTCCATAATGGATTTTTCCTCCAGAAACTTGTCCAATCCTTTTTTAAAAGCGTCCAGGCCAGACGCCAGCACCACATCCTGTGGCAAGGAGTTCCACAGACCGACCACATGCTGAGTAAAGAAATATTTTCTTTACATTTTGTGGTCTGCTGTGAGATACAGGAAGCTGGACTAGATGGGCCTCTGGCCTGATCCAGTGGGGCTGTTCTTATGTTCTTATGGGCTATATGCCCCTGTGAGAGGAAGGATGCCCACTGAAAACCACAGTTTCCTTACCTAAAGTGGATATAGCTGAATGCAAGTTGAAGCCACCTCGTGGTGGAAACCGGTACTGCACCAATATGATGGGCTGAACCCAGGATGCCTTGCTGGGTCTTTCCATCCTCCAGAGGCCTCTGCAGTTCATTTGGAAAGAAAACAGGACCAGGAGGTAGTGCTGAGAGGAGTAAAATTGGGGATATTTGATTTTATTAATAAAAATCATTTTATTTCATCTTTTGATATGAATTTCATGTTATATTGTTTTGCATTTGCCAAAAAAACTACATCTCTACCTATACCCACTCATTCAGATGTATGTGTGCTTAAGGTTGCATCCTTATTCTTTCCTGGAAATCTGCAGCAGCTAAAATACCTTGGTTTGGCTGCTTCAGACTCCTAAAAACTCAGTTCTGAAACTCTGTTAGATTGCTTAGAAAAGAATAACTGACTGACTGTATGGTATTGGCACTGTAAAAAAAAAAAAAAGTAGGATGTAATTAGTGTTTATTTGGTTGAACGAATTGTAAACTCTTGATATCAATAAAAAGTTGCTTGTATGTCCTGTGGAACTGTAATGTAGGTACAAGGACAGGCTTGTTCTGCCAGGATCTCTTGTGCGAGCTCTTTTTATATTCTATGTCAGCCACAAGTTCCATTATTGTGCAGGTTTCATTGTGATGAACAAAAACTTCATGAGGGGACTTTTATCCTGTAGGTTGGCATAATTTCAAATAGAATATATGTTTTTAGGCACATTCTTCTTAAAATGCAGTTGACATGTGCCTTTGTCACTGTACTTCTCAAATTTTCCTGGTGGAAATCAGTTTTCGATCAGATGTTTTATTTATTTACTGAATTTGTGTCCTGACTTTCTTCCCGTAGGGCACCCAAATTGGCTTAAAAAACTATAAAACCACATTTAAAACAGTAGTTTACAGTATAATGTTTAAGGATTCAAATATCCTTAAACATTAAAATGATCTAAAAAAATCACAACACAATTCCAGTGTATATGAACATAGCTGTTTGTATATGCTAGCGCTTCTGGATGCAATGTGTAGTGAAAGTGTTGGAATCGTTATTGAAAACATGTAGATAAGCTCTTGGTGTGTTGGCAACTGTATAGGAGGTGGAGTCCCCTGTCTTGGCAGCAAATCTAAAGTTGAGATGAAATTGAATGAGATGCTGCTGCTAATTAAGTCCTCTCACTTGAAAAGGTCTCAAAAAGGAAGAAATGACTTAATGCTGACTCAGCTGCCAGATGTGTAATAAGCCTGCCGCTTCTAATTTAGTGTTTTCTCATCTTCACGTTCAATTAATGAATGGATGGACTTTATTGGAGTGAATTTCTTTCAGGCACTGTTGAGCTGCTAATCTTGTATGTCCAGAAAAGGTAGTTCCTGAAAGAGTTGAGGAATTTAGAAGCTCTTTTAGAATTCTCCAGACATTATGACTTTATTTAGGATAGTGTCCAATCTAATGAATTCAAAGCACTTTATACTCGCCTAGAAGTCAAAAATTTTATGCCTAAAAATCAAGCCTGAAATCCTGGGTTGACTTATACACAGGTCAAAGCAGTGAGCGAAGCAGGCACTTATAGGAGCTTCTCGGAAGCTTAGCAGCTGTCTTGTGAAGTGGGTGGGGTGGAACTTAAATGAGAAGCAGAACATGGGTGGAAAAGGAGAATCTTTACTAGTATGTATGGGTGTATGTTTACTAGTATGAGTGTATGTGGTTCAGTTCTACTGTCTGCTTTTGGACATTGAAATTTTGCAAGGAAGTTACTCTTTGCCCTAGATGCTCGCTAAGAAACCTTTTTGAAAATTCATCCCCCAAGGGGTACAACTGTAATGGAAATGCACAAGATCCCTCAAGGTGTGGTGGCAACAGTGGCCCCTGCTCTGGCAGGCAAGCATAACCTAACTAGTAGTGGGTCTGCTGCACAGCTGCAGCCAGTAGAGGCAACCAGATCTTTAAGTGATAAAAGTAGCACCTGGAGAAAGGAGAGTTGGGTGGGTGTAGAAGGAAGGAGTTTAGAGGGATTGAGAGAACAGAAGGAAGGAACTTGGAGGAGAGAGAACTAAACTGTTGGATTAATGAACTGAGGAACTAATGGACTATCGGACCTGCTGACAGACTAATGGACAGATGAACAGACAGATGAACAAATGGACTTCTGAGGATTGCTGTAACAGTGACTGCTAGAAATACTGGAGATTGATGTGTGGCTGCCACTCCCAAGATGTGCTGAGGGGCAAGTTGTTGCTGTGGTGGCTGGAGAAGCTGCTGGCAGGCAAGGGAAGGAAGGAGGACTTCTGCAGGTTGAACAGGCAAGCTACTCTGGTGGTGGGGTCTGGCAGAGCTGTAGTGCAGAACTAGGGCCATTGTGAGGGAGCTAATTAGCGTAAAGTGGGCATAGGTTCTCTAAACAATGCTTGGTCTGGGGATCTGGCAAAACAATTAAGGGTTGAACTCTAAATAATGAAATTTGAAAATATTTGTCCTGAAGTCTAAATACTATATCTGCATAACATAATTATCCATAGATTTTTTTTACCTGTGGTTTTATCTCAACACAATGAGAAGGACCCTTTAAATTAAAGGAAAAAATTAACAATAGCCTCATTAATGTGAGAGATGTTAGCTGGCTGACAATCCATCAATCATTCTCTCTCCAGGCACTTAGAACAGCTTCACTCCAAGGAAAGTAACCCCCCCCCTTCCCACTGGTGAAAGAAAATCACTTTGCGTTCCTTCCTTGCGAAGTGCTCTGGGTGAAGGGAGGAGTTGGGTCACTGGCTCTGAATGAAACTTTTCTTAGTGCCTGGAGATAGACTGACTGATGGATTGTCTGCCTAATGACTCTGTCTTACATCACAAAGGTCAGCTAGGCTGTTTTTAAACCACCTAGCAAAGACATTGTTTTTTAAATGGATTTGCTTTAATGTGATTTTTGCCATCCATGTGAGTTCTTGTGAATAATGAGACTCAACCTGTAATATGACGTTTCAAATTAAAGGGAATTGCAACCTGAATATGAATGTGGTGTTGGTCATGTCATTTGATGGAACCATGACATTTCATAATTATGTTGCCTGACATGGGGTAGTCGTGCTACATTTAAATTGTTCATTGCAATCAAAGTTTATTGGCGCCAAAATGGATTTAAAGTATTCAAATACTTTAAATACCTGTGAAACACAGGTATCAAGTTAGTATGTTATTATGGAACCTATATTTTAGGTGAATTTCGTGAGAAAAAGCATGACTTGTCACTCAAGCTGGTGATCATACTCAGCCAAGTTCTGAATCAAGAGTAAATGTTTAGTGAATGCTGAAGAACATTTTTCCCCCTCAGTCTATCGCTCAGACTGTTCACATGAAATAAAAGTGGAATTTAGGGGTGAGGCAAAAGCATGTCTGTGCATCATTTCTGATGGCCTGATATGACAAAGGGAAATTTTGAAATGTCTGCTTATTGATTGGCATCCCAGCCTTTTTGCTTGAAGGAACTCAAGGTGATGTATGTACATGGTGTTTTCAAGTGGTCTGCCATCTAGGCACTGAGCAGGTGCAAGTATGCTTAGCTTCAGTAAGATTGTGGCTTCATGTGCTCTGGCACCATATAAATAAGGACCAGAGGTGCAGAGGGAAGCTGGAGGAGCTTTAGGTTATCTAAATCTTGCTATCTGATGGAACACCAACGACTTAAGTGTTTCTGTATATATAGCCAATAGGTTCCATGTGTCCTTAAACCAGAGGACTAGTATGAAAAAAACCAAAAACTTTTCATTGGAGTGTTTGCAAACCTTGGACTTTCCCTTGGAGACTATTCCAGTTATTTATAGTAAGAGTGTATTAGCAGGTCATTGGTGGGTTAACAGTTATGTGATATATTGTGGGTTATGTTGATAAAGACACACAACCTCTGTCTCTACCCTGACTCCTGATAGTCTGCATGGTGATAAACCAGAATGGCCTTCTATCATTATGGCAGAAGGGTTGTTGGGAAACAAAAATGGAAAAGAAACCACTGGACTGGAGATAAAGGGGTTTAGGTGGAAGGCTGACTGCTTTGTTCCTCTTTTCTCAAACTTTTGAATCCTGAAGCTCCTGCAATATGTACCTAATAAAAGTTGCCTAGATTGGCTGAGTAATCAGTAATCTGAAGGTATTTTTTCACCTCTAGGTCACTAGTTCAAAAGCAGGCCCATGAAGGAAAGTTTGTACCATCTGATGATTCTTCATCAGATGGCAATTCAGCACCCCACCATCAGTTGTCCAAGCAATTAATGCTCACTGGAACTTTCGATATTCAGAGCAAAAAGACCTTGGTGATGGCCTTCATTTCCTCTGTGTGGAAATTATTTTGGAAGACACAAGTATGTGGACGTTTGTCTGGCCGAAGCCTATTTTGTATGCCGGGTAGGTAAATAAATAAAAATTGAGTTTTGAAGATGTCCAGTAGATGGCACTATGAGTATCAGTTAAGCTCATTAAGAAACTAAAGACAAAATGCAATTTCAAGCCTGGCAAACAACAGCCACAATTTAAAACTCTTTCATTTTTGTGAAGTATTCTTTACAATTTGTAAAGTATTTGTAAAGTATTCTGATGATCTTAACATGAAAGGCAATTATACCTGTCAGTTTAAGCATTAAACAATCTTGCTGATTATTTAATAAGAAATTAATTTCTTCAAGGTCAGGAATATCAAACATTTACAATCAAGTGCTTTGCTTCTGCTTATTTCCCATAACCTGCACTAATGAAATGACAGTGAGCATTCATAAATAATTATCCATTTGTGGGGTAGGACTTACCCTCTGTGTATGTCTATGTATTTTTTAATGGCCTTTCATTCTTGCACAAGCTAGAATTTTCTAATTTTTCTATTATTTGAGAAGGTTTTTTACCCCTCATTGTCTCATGACCTTTTGTTTTACTTGTAGATTTCCACAAGTCAGTATGTTCAGTCTCAATTTTCAAATTTCCATGTTGTATTTTCTGCTCAAATGTTAGAGCAAGAAAACTGGTATTCTAACTAGTCCTATCAATAATGACGGGCAAAATGTAAAATCAGCAGAATATATGGTTCAATAGATTTTTTAAATCTAAATTTTAATAGTACAGAACATTAGTTTTATACAAAAAACCTGGTCTAGAGGTTCTTTTTTAAAAGGGAAAAAAACAAGTGTTTTTTTAATGAAACATATTAGTTGTCTTTTATGTGATGAAGACAATTATCTGGTGAATTCTGTTATTTCAGACTTACAGTGCAGTCATGTGTGTTTATTCAGAAGTCTCACTATGCACTAGTAGTAGTAAAAAGAATATTTATATACTGCTTTTCAACAAAGGTCACAAAGGAGTTTACAGAGAAAATTAAATACGTACTCCCTTGTAACTGTGTCTAGGTTTGTAACCTAAAACATTAAGGTGTGTTTTAGTCTTACCAAATAGAATTCCTTCAAGAAATTCTCAAGATGTGAAAATTTAACATTATTCAAAAGTATTTACTTTTAACAGTATTCAAATTATTTTTTTTATTCCTCCTTCCCATGCAATGGGAAATTCAGGACAATCTTGATTGGGTTTGTTTTCTTTGAGGGAGGGAGGATTTTAAACATAGGTTATCAAATAACTGTTGGAAATGTAATGAGGTAGAAGGAACTTTTTATCATATATGGTGGACATGCAAAAAAGCAAAGAAATATTGGAAAATGATACATAAAGTGTTGCAAGAGATATTGCATTGTGTATTACCATTCAAACCAGAAATATTCCTCCTAAATGTGATATCAGAAATTAAAGACCAATCTGTATTGGCAACCTTCAGTCTCGAAAGACTATGGTATCGCGCTCTGAAAGGTGGTTCTGGCACAGCGTCTAGTGTGGCTGAAAAGGCCAATCCGGGAGTGACAATCCCTTCCACACCGGGAGCAAGTGCAGTCTGTCCCTGGTCTGTCTCTCTGGCTATGGGCCTTCCTTCTTTGCCTCTTAGCCTCAGACTGTTGGCAAAGTGTCTCTTCAAACTGGGAAAGGCCATGCTGCACAGCCTGCCTCCAAGCGGGCCACTCAGAGGCCAGGGTTTCCCACTTGTTGAGGTCCATCCCTAAGGCCTTCAGATCCCTCTTGCAGATGTCCTTGTATCGCAGCTGTGGTCTACCTGTAGGGCGCTTTCCTTGCAATCTAAGAAACACCTTACTGTACATATTGTTACAAGAATATTGTTTGCGCAAAAATGGAAATCTATAGATCTGCCAACTAAAGAAAATTTAATAGACAAAATTTATGAAGTAGCGGAAATTGAAGTCTTAACAGAAAGAATGAAAGAGAGAGATTTAGATAGACTAAGAAAATATTGGAAGTTTTTATATGATTGGGTAGATAAATTTAGTTAGATAAGATTGAGTGTTTCGTAAAAGTCAATTTTTTATATTGATAAATATGCGAGCCTTTGTATTGATGATTATTGTGTTGTTGTTTTTTGTGATAACTGAATGATGTATGTTGGAATCTGAGGCCAAACCTTATGTGTAACCTGTGTTCTACCCACCCAAAGTTAAACCTATTTCCTTTCCTGTATCTGTAATAAATAAATAAAATATTATTAAAAAAACAAAAAAAAACATAGGCTGCCTTTAGTCATCTGTGTATTTACAAATGTACATATTGCACTGGTATTGCAGGCATTCAGAACCAAGCACATTGGCTGTACCAGATTAACAGCAGCACAAAGAATCCTGTTTCCTAGAATTCCAAACCCAAACAGTGTTTTCAGTCCTCCTTGCACATGCAACCTAAAATCAATTTTAACTCCACCACTCAGATTCCAAGTGCACCAAACTACTACCTGCCTAGTCATGCACACCCATCAGTGACCAAGCCATCTCCTAGCCCAGTGGTTTCCAGCTGGCGGCTCGCTTGACCCACTGGGCCATTGGTGTGGCTCCCTATTAGGGCTACAATTCTATAGATTGTAGAGGCCAGTGGGTTTTTTGTGAGGGTTCCATGGCTCCCTTGGCTGGTTTCTGCAGCTCCCTGGAGAGTCACGGCTCACAGTTTGGGAACCACTGTCCTAGCCTTATGAGAGCTGTTGCCCCTTTGTGAAAATAACTGTTTGACATCTTGTCACTTTGTGGTTGGTTCTAAGAAAGGCATTATCCTACTTTGGAATGTGAATGTCCACCTTGAGTAGCAACAGAATGTCTCAAAACAGTCTGTGCAATTGAATTGATGGTTGAACTGTTATTTATGAAGTTAGAATTTTTTCTGCAATGAATTTTGTTCAATGTAGAGGATCCTTTAGAATGCAAAGAACATAAGTCACGGTTGCATGTAAAGTCAGTGTCATTTTTATACGCGTAAGCAGATTAAAAAATATGTTTATGAATTAGGCCTGCCTACACAGTGGTGTTTATCTGGGTGGGGTGGTAGTGGTGGCAGCAAATCATCTGCTGTGCAGACAAGAGCAAAATGCCACAAGAATGGAGCCCAATTCATTACCCCTGCCCCCTCAAAAGCATGCTTACTAATTTAACTGATTTTACTTTTTAAAAGGAATTTTTACATTTAAAAAAATGGGTGCTTAACCAAACTCACTTGTGACCTTTTCTCAGATGCAACATTTTGTTAATAACGTACGTAATATAACAAGGATGCTGGGGGAATTTGCCTTCCAGGATCAAGATTGCTGAAGTATCTGGCATGATTAATTGGGGGGGGGGGGATTCATGAAATTCAGTTTGCTGGGCTCACCATTAGATGAATTTACCATTGCAAGGAAAAAAAAAACCCATGAAATACTTTTCAAGGAGTGTTGAAATATCTTTCTCTGTTCATTTGTGCTGGGGCTTGATGGTTCTTAATGAATCAATCTGGTTATGTGAACAGTTGACTGGATCATATCCAAATATGACTCAATGGGAAATCTGTTGGCTTTTCTTCCTCAGGGTTGCTTTGTGATTGTATCCGGTCATTGCTAATAAATCTGAATACCTTCTAAAAGAGTTTGTATTGGACCCCAGTGTAAATCCAGGGAAGAAGCGTTTCCTTAGAATGCATTAGGAGAATTCTGGGAAGGTGGGTTTTGATTTTTTGGAAAGTCAGCTTTAAAAAACTATCCTCCACTAATGCAAAAAAATGCCTTGCACTAGAGCTATGGAACAGAATCAGTTCAAGGAACAGAGTAGTTGTGCCTGAATGTCAGTCATTATCTCTAGGAAAGAAATTGGTCACAATACATCCAAAGCAAAATCACTTTTCATGCTCACTGACTTCATTGGGAATTCATTGATTTATTATTTGTTTCAGGTATTTACACCCCAGTTTTCAATCACAAAACTTTCCAAAGTGGCTTACAACAAAATTAAACAATCGGAAAGTACTAAAAACAGTTTTTAAAAGTGTGCATATGTGGTATTAAAAACTTTCAGGGGAAAAAACGTTTTTCAACGTCAACTTAATATTGGGAAAAGAGAGAGCCAGTCTGTTCTGTCTGACAGCACCCCAACTTTAGAATTCCATCCCTGGCAAGAACAAACTGGCTCTCTTTTCCCACTGTGGTGCTGTCACCTAAATGATTCTGTTCCTGATAACCTGGGGGTGCCTTCTGGGCTCAGATTTGTCACTGGGGGCTAATGAGAATGAATTACACTGTTCCTTGGATTGCAGATAGCTCTTGTGCAAGGCATTCTTGGCATTTGTGGAATTGCACAGTGCCAGTTAATACGAGTCTTCAGTTCAACTACACAGACAAGTTCACCTTTTTAGGAGAAACTTTTAAGAAGCAACAACAGCTACTACCACTTATTACTTCCCTGCACTTGAGCAGGAGTAGCTTTCTGAAGCAGGCTTTCCAAAAAATCAAAACTCAAAATTAATTTTTCAAGAGGAGCTCAGTGCTATCTAGAAACAGACAAGCCTCTCCTTCTGTTCATAGGACCTCTGTCTTTTTGCTGCTACATCCTGTGGCAGCTGCTGGAGGTCTCCTTGGGGGAAGGGGACTTTTGATTTGAATAGAAACCCCCAAAGCTAAGAACATAAGAACATAAGAACAGCCCCATTGGATCAGGCCATAGGCCCATCTAGTCCAGCTTCCTGTATCTCACAGTGGCCCAGGGTATTGAGAACAAAACGGCTAATATTATAATGCTGTTGTACAAATCGATGGTAAGGCCACACCTGGAGAATTGTGTCCAGTTCTGGTCGCCACATCTCAAAAAAGACATAGTGGAAATGGAAAAGGTGCAAAAGAGAGCGACTAAGATGATTACGGGGCTGGGGCACCTTCCTTATGAGGAAAGGCTACGGCGTTTGGGCCTCTTCAGCCTAGAAAAGAGTCGCCTGAGGGGGGACACGATTGAGACATACAAAATTATGCAGGGGATGGACAGAGTGGATAGGGAGATGCTCTTTACACTCTCACATAATACCAGAACCAGGGGACGTCCACTAAAATTGAGTGTTGGGTGGGTTAGGACAGACAAAAGAAAATATTTCTTTACTCAGCGTGTGGTCGGTCTGTGGAACTCCTTGCCACAGGATGTGGTGATGGCGTCTAGCCTAGACGCCTTTAAATGGGAATTGGACAAGTTTCTGGAGGAAAAATCCATTACGGGGTACAAGCCATGATGTGTATGCGCAACCTCCTGATTTTAGAAATGGGTTATGTCAGAATGCCAGATGCAAGGGAGGGCACCAGGATGCAGGTCTCTTGTTATCTGGTGTGCTTTATCTTAGCCAGCTGGCACATACCGAGAAGTGTTTTCAGTGCCTCTGCTCACACTTGGAGCAGACAAGGCAAGGAGGATGAGTGCATCTGAGCATGTGCAACTGGAGATCTGGCCATGCCATCTTGCTCCCAAGGAGTTCCCACATGTCCCCCATGGAGTCCCCAACTCCCATCTATTCTGCACGTCAGCTGGGGGCCCAGTCCTATCCAACTTTCCAGCACCGGTGCAACTGAAATGCAGCCCCAAGGTAAGGGAACAAATGTTCCTATACCTTGAGGAGGCCTCTGTGACTGCCTTCCCACCACACGATGCAGTGCACACCCCGCTGGCATGGCTACACCAGTCCTGGAAAACTGGATAGGATTGGGCCCTGGGTCTCCTACGGGAACTGTGACCCAGGCAAAGTTTCCTCAGGTCCCTCCTGCTTCATTCAGAGCATGGTTGTATGTATGTTTTAAAACTGTAGATGCCAGGAACACTCTGAAATAATTTTGTTTACCTGTGTTCTTTTTGCAAAAATTTAAAAAAACCAGTGACATACATTCAAGAGACCAGCAGAGACCTCACAGAGTCGATTTTGTCAGATGCTCCCATTGCCAACAGCCACAAATCGCTCTCCCTCTGCCAAGTGGCGCGTTCTGGCCCAAGCGGCCTTCGGTGATGATTCAGTCATTAGTCACACTCGATACCACTCCACTTAAAAGCTGCGCTTTGAAATAAATTTGTTCTCTAGGACACGGTGGGGATTTTATGGGTTGGTTAGGACATTTTTTTCTTCTAACTCATGTAATGGAACATAAAAGAAAGACACCAAGCCCTGGTTAAGCCCTCAGTGATGAGTAGTTCCTTTCCTGTGTGTGTGGTGCATGCTTTGTTTTATTTTTAAGAAATGCGATCAGGAAATGCGTGTAGTAAGAACAGGAGGAGGAATCGGGCAGTGCTGGTAGAAAAACAAATGTAGCACTTTTGCCTGGGTTAAGTGTCAGCTGTAAGGAAGTGCAGGGCGTTTGATAGACTGGCTCATTCTTCCTGGGCTTCCCAAATGCAGTTATTAAAATTGGAAAAGGATATGACTGTCGAGAGCAGAAAAGGACTTGCTCACACGTGGGTCATTGGCTTCTCGGCCAGGAGTGGCCCTCATTTCAGACAGCAGCAAAATATTAGCAACAGTTTTCTGTAGCATAGCGTTCCTATCAAAGTGAAATGACTCATAAGAATGCCAAATGCAAACCAGATGAGCAGAAACGTTAACTGAAAAAAAAGATATTTAGAGTTCAGTGTGGGTCCTTTCATAAAAACGAAGACTTTGTCTGTACAAAGAAAGAACTCACTTGCAATGATAAAAGGGCAAAGCAAAGAAAAGAGCAGGGATTTGAATTGCCCCCAAATCTGTAACGAGAGCTAGAATTTTCAAACGTTTTCATTGCCATCTTAATTTGGAAAAAAGGATGCAGCAACAAGTGGTTATTTAGTATTTCCTACACAAGAAAGTTCAGTTCTCGACCATATGCATAATATTTTGGAAGACTGTCTGAGCCAGTGGCGTAGCTAGAGGGGGTACAAAGCACTAAGTTTTGCAGGGAGCTGCAGTGCAGTGTGCAAGCAGTCCGTCCCCCTCCATTTCGGAGCCATAGCTAAGCCACTGGTCTGGGCTGCGCTTTCAGCAATAGCTTTGGCTTTGTAAGTGACAGGACCATTGCGCCTTGAACCATTTTGTTCCAGTTAAGTGCATCCCAGTATTGGAAATTTGTGACCCAATATATGTATATTGATATTAGATATACTTTTTATTTTTAATACACAAAGGCAGGGTTTTGGGCTGGGATATGAGGCTTAGGATCTATAACATGGGGTTTTTTGCCATTATAAGGGGATGCAAATAACCAGGATTGGAAAAAAAACCCACAACCAGATGTAAATGTCCAGGGGTGCCAATGACTGGGATGCATTTGACCAAGACGGAAGCACCCTAGGGTTGGCTTTGTAAGATTCGGGAATTGTCTCCAGAATTCTAAGGCAGGGCACAAAACTTACCTACTCTTTGATTAAGACCATGGAACATGTTCCCGTACCCAGTTATACCAAAGAGAGCATCTCATCCACACTTTCTACCTCTGTGATCAGTGAAGGGGCAGGCAAAACTCAAGTTACCTTCCTTTGCATAGTGTCCATTGATCTTTGTCATCTGATTATTAGATAAATATATCATGCATATTCTAAAGACTACGACTTCAATGGCAGGTGATAGGATTGAGCAGTAAAAACAATATCAAACTTTTTATTCTCGTGACACACTGATCTCTATGGCAGGGGTGTCCAAACCCTGGCCCTGGGGCCACTTGCGGCCCTCAAGGCCTCTCAATGCAGCCCTCAGGGAGCCCCCAGTCTCCAATGAGCCTCTGGACCTTCAGAGATTTGTTGGAACCCACACTGGCCCGATGCAACTGCTCTCAGTGTAAGGGCAACTGTTTGACCTCTCGTGTGGGCTGTGGGATGAGGGCTCCCTCCACTGTTTGCTGTTTCACGTCTGTGATGCAGTAGCAGCAGCAAAGGAAAGGCCAGCCTTGCTTTGTGCAAGGCCTTTTTAAAGGCCTTGAGCTATTGCAAGACCTTCATACATTATTCATTTTTGTAAATTTATGTAAATTTATTCAAATTTTAAATGCAAATTAATTCTTTTTTCCCCGGCCCCCGACACAATGTCAGAGAGCTGATGTGGCCCTCTTGCCAAAAACTTTGGACACCCCTGCTCTATGGTCTTCTTCTTTACGGTCTTCGCCTCTTGTGATGTCATTTGTGGCTTCCGGGAGACTCTTCCAGGTTCTGAAACTATATTTCTAGGACAACTTGCTGTAAGAACATAAGAACAGCCCCACTGGATCAGGCCATAGGCCCATCTAGTCCAGCTTCCTGTATCTCATAGCAGCCCACCAAATGCCCCAGAGAGCACACCAGATAACAAGAGACCTCATCCTGGTGCCATCCCCTGCATCTGGCATTCTGACATAACCCATTTCTAAAATCAGGAGGTTGCGCATACACATCATGGCTTGTACCCCGTAATGGATATTCCTCCAGAAAGTTGTCCAATCCCCTTTTAAAGGCATCTAGGCTAGACGCCAGCACCACATCCTGTGGCAAGGAGTTCCACAGACCAACCACACACTGAGTAAAGAAATATTTTCTTTTGTCTGTCCTAACCCGCCCAACACTCAATTTTAGTGGATGTCCCCTGGTTCTGGTATTATGTGAGAGTGTAAAGAGCATCTCCCTATCCACTCTGTCCATCCCCTGCATAATTTTGTATGCCTCAATCATGTTCCCCCTCAGGCGTCTCTTTTCTAGGCTGAAGAGGCCCAAACGCCGTAGCCTTTCCTCATAAGGAAGGTGCCCCAGCCCCGTAATCATCTTAGTCGCTCTCTTTTGCACCTTTTCCATTTCCACTATGTCTTTTTTGAGATGCGGCGACCAGAACTGGACACAATACTCCAGGTGTGGCCTTACCATCGATTTGTACAACAGCATTATAATATTAGTCGTTTTGTCCTCAATACCCTTCCTAATGATCCCAAGCATAGAATTGGCCTTCTTCACTGCTGCCGCACATTGGGTCGATACTTTCATCGACCTGTCCACCACCACCCCAAGATCTCTCTCCTGATCTGTCACAGACAGCTCAGAACCCATCAGCCTATATCTAAAGTTTTGATTTTTTGCCCCAATGTGCATGACTTCACACTTACTGACATTGAAGCGCATCTGCCATTTTGCTGCCCATTCTGCCAGTCTGGAGAGTTCTTTCTGGAGCTCCTCACAATCACTTCTGGTCTTCACCACTCGGAAAAGTTTGGTGTCATCTGCAAACTTAGCCACCTCACTGCTCAACCCTGTCTCCAGGTCATTTATGAAGAGGTTGAAAAGCACTGGTCTCAGGACAGATCCTTGGGGCACCCCACTTTTCACCCCTCTCCATTGTCAAAATTGCCCATTGACACCCACTCTCTGCTTCCTGGCCTCCAACCAGTTCTCAATCCATGAGAGGACCTGTCCTCTAATTCCCTGACTGTGGAGTTTTTTCAGTAGCCTTTGGTGAGGGATTGTGTCAAACGCCTTCTGAAAGTCCAGATATATAATGTCCATGGATTCTCCCACATCCACACGCCTGTTGACCTTTTCAAAGAATTCTATAAGGTTTGTGAGGCAAGACTTACCCTTACAGAAGCCATGCTGATTCTCCCTCAGCAAGGCCTGTTTGTCTATGTGTTTTGAGATCCTATCTTTGATGAGGCATTCCACCATCTTACCTGGTCTAGATGTTAGGCTGACCGGCCTATAGTTTCCCGGGTCCCCCCTCTTTTCCTTTTTAGAAATAGGCGTGACATTTGCTATCCTCCAATCTTCTGGCACCGTGGCCGTTTTGAGGGACAAGTTGCATACCTTAGTCAAGAGATCTGCAACTTCATTCTTCAATTCCTTAATAACTCTTGTGTGGATGCCATCAGGGCCCGGTGACTTATTGATCTTTAATTTATCAATGAGGTCTGAAACATCTTCTCTTTTAACCTCTATCTGACTTAACTCCTCGGTAATAAATTCTGTAATAAATTCTGTCCCTATTCCTCCTCTGCTGGCTCTTCATTACTACAATTCATTACTACAATTCGTTGCCCTAGAAATGTAGTTGCAGAACCTGGAAGAACCTCCTGGAATTTTTTATTTACAGGGGGCTGCCACAAGTTCCAGGAGGTGCGGGACACGGGGCTCCCTGAGTCTTAGAATACTGAAAATAAACAATTGGAAACCACTTCCGCTTTGCGATTGCAAAACCAGAACTGGTTTCCAATTGCTTATTTTCAGGATTCTATGACCTCCACCAGCACCTTGAATTGGACCCAGAAACCAAGGCCAGCTGGTGTATCTCTTGCAGGATGGGCATCACATGCTTTCCCCACATAGCTTCCTGGCTACAGAATTTTGCACAGGCAGTTTCTGAATAACCTTCTGGGAAGCCCCATATGGAGCTCATCATGATGGTCTAAACAAGAGGACACCAAGACATGGACCACTGTGGTCAGACATGCTTTTTTTAGAAGTATTGTAGCTGGTGCATCTGTCGGCCTGCCTGTTCTAGTGCAGGCTCATATTGGGCTGCCCATACAGGATAGTTTCCAATGTCCTGCTCATGACATTCCCTCTTTGACCACAACTGATTTGTGCCGGAGTTGCTGCACCTCAATGCAGTATCAAGGATCATGATCAAATGCAGTTTCGTCTGCCCCATAGTGAATGTCCTTTTGCAGTCAGCCGGGGACAGGGTTGTGTGTGTGTCAGTTGTTGAGAGAATAGCTTTCAAACTCAAAACAGAACCAAATGGCAGCCTAAACAGTACATAGTTTGCTCATTATTCTTTTTATACATCATTCATAAACTGTGAGTGGTTCTCAGTCAAAAGGCAGGCAGAATGAAATCCCTGCCTGACTTCTTTAAAAGCACCAGTGATTGTTCAAAGGGTTGTTTGCTATGAGACATTTGTACCTTTTCTCTGCCAAGTCGGTGATTGGTGAGTTAGTCATCGGAATCCCTGGAGCTTGTAAATGAGAAAAGTGCTGAATAACCTACGATTTAGCTTATAATCAACCCTAACCAAACATTGGTAACTCTCAACTGCCTACTCCACCGCCCACACCCTGACACTTCTCCTACGCTCATTCCCACACTCAACCGGATCTGAGCTGCTGCCAGAAATTTTCATGAGTTGCCGCAGCAGGCAATGTGCTTTCTTCTTTAGTGCCCTTCTAGTCTCGCTCCCTGTCCAGATACTCTCTGTAGGCTCTCGTTTGGCATCTCATAGCTCAGGTTTTTGGCATGGGTGGAGACAAAGCCTATGCTCAGAAGAACAATAATGAATCATATATATTGAAACCAGTTCCTCTTGATCATACTTCAGAGGCCTGGCAAACCATCTGCCCCGTCTCTTACTTGTAACACTTGGGGATGGGCCTCATCCAGTACCATAGCTAGAGGCAGCACAAAGCACTAAATTTTGCAGGGTGCCTCACCCCAGCTTTTTAAGCTCCCCCTCCACTTTGGAGCCAGGCGTACACCTCTCTTGCACCGGGCATACCCCTCTTTTGTTCCCCCACCCGGAATGGCTTCAAAAGGGAGGGGCTGCTTGCATGCTGTGGTGAGGCTCCTTGAAAAGTTTACTGCTTTGCACTCCCTCTCGTTATGCCACTGGCCATTCCTCTCTCCCTGCTGCAACATTTTATTAGGGCACCTGTGAAAAACCTTAGGTGCCCCCCCCCCCCATTGATCTTACCTGTCGGTGCTTGGAGGAGCTGCAGCCGGCCTGGCCTTCCAGGCAAACAGACTTTCCACAAATATTTTCTATTTCAGAACGTCTCCATTTCCCATGTTTCTGAGAATATGCTCTATTCACAAGAGAAATAAAATTGTCAAATTTGTGCTGTTTCCGCCGGAGACTGGATTTTAAAAAAAGACAGAACTTCTGAAGTTAATTGTGCTCATACACCCCGAGCCCCATTGTACTCTCGGCTCTTCCCAACTCCAAATTGCAATCCTAAACAGTGGCCTACTAGTTAGCGTACTGTAATATTATTAAACTTGTGTATGGTTGCTTGAAAGAAAGAAAACACAATTACACCTACACCCCAACGCAGCTGAACTTTGTAGTGAATTAATCAAATCCACATCTTGTGTATATTTTAGTTAGGGCACTGCTTTTTTTTTTTTTTCTTTCCTTCACCTTTATTTATCACAAGTTATCCACTGGTTTTTAATGAAGAGTGGAAACTGAGCCCTCAGGTGGTTTCTGTGGTCAAAGCTTGGACATTTTCTTGAAAAGG
Source organism: Tiliqua scincoides (assembly GCF_035046505.1). Taxonomy (NCBI): domain Eukaryota; kingdom Metazoa; phylum Chordata; class Lepidosauria; order Squamata; family Scincidae; genus Tiliqua; species Tiliqua scincoides. The sequence goes on along the minus strand of NC_089827.1, from coordinate 78,586,644 downwards.
AGGGGAAAATACTTTGTTTCCTTTGGCATTATTGTAGATGAAGTTAATGGTGGGTGGAGGCTCCCAGGGAAGGAAATGTGTAGGGATTAAAGCAAAGAAAGAAAAAAAAAGCCATTGTGGTGGGACTATCTACCCTGGAGGGCTGGAGTAGAAACCCTGAACAATGGCTTTAATGTTTAGGCTCCAGCCCTGGGAAATTGTGTCTTGCTAAGAAGAGGTCTGTAGTGTGTGTGCCCTGCGCATACAATTGCCCAGACAGGGATAGGACCTCATTCACCAATGTGGGCTCATGCAAAATTCCCAGAGAGCAACCATTCTAGTTTCTGGCAGCAAAAAACACAAAGATTCTCAGGGCATCTTAAAGGGCAACACTTTGTTTGTGGCACAAGCTTTCATGCACAGGAGCCGATGTGATCAGATACAAGGTGACACCCATCTTGTGTGACAGCACAAAGATAGCTGGAGATAGCCTAGCTAGCCTGTTCTTCCTTTGAATCTCACATCTGATCATGATCTATAAACACCAAGGCGTATTTTCCAGTTTCCTTTCTAACCACAAGGTACAAGGCAATGCAGGATACAATCTAAATACCATCATCATTCCATCCATTTTAAAAAGGAGCACAAAACCAACCAGCTCCACAGCCCCTGCAGTAAACATCAATATTTTCAGTGGATGTGGAATGCTATACCGGGAGGTCTCCAGGCTGATCTCCTGGGAGGAGGAGTTCCAAGATGTTGATAATATAAGGGAGAGTACCCGTCTTCCACATTCACCCCTGCAGATCCGATCACAACAGATGAAGAAATGCAGAGCAAGGCATCCACAGCCCACCTCCATGAGTGGCGAAAGGCATGTGGAGGAAGGCACTCCCTAAGGAATGGAGGTTTTAAAGGCCACTGCAGGTTTTAAAGGTCAATACCAGCACCTTGAATTCAGTCCAAACTGGCAGTGAATGCAGTTTGAATAATAATAGATAGTAATCTAAGGTTTCCTTCCTTCTGCAAAAGGAGTCTTTCTCCTGTAGTCCTTCTGCATGAAAAAGGAGACATTGTATACAACCCAGTAATAATAATAACAGAAACAGTAAACACAAACGAATACAAAACTGTCATGTTTTGATTTTAAGTTTTCAAAAATGATGTTCTGATTTTCTGTCATGGTTTATGTACATTGGCCAAGATCCACTCTTTCTTCAGATGCTGCCTCATGCATTATCACCCCCATAGATGGGAAGGATATATGGTAGTGTGTGGACTTTCACACTCTGTAGAGAAGTGATTTTCAATCTTTTTAATCTCGTGGTACACTGACAAGGCACTAAAATTGTCAAGGCTTTTTTGTCATCAGTTTTTTTTTCTTTACAATTGACAAGGCACACCCATTGACAGTTGGGACTCATATCCCCCAGTGGCCGTACTAACAAATGACCCTCCCCCAGACTCTCATGGCACACCTATAAGAACATAAGAACGCCATCTGCGGCACACCAGTGTACCAAGGCACCGTGCTTGAAAATGGCTGCTGTAGAGACTAGTGAGGCAGCTCTACAGGCCCAAGACAATGACATAGCTGATGATGAGGGTGAGGATGAAGAGACAGCAGCCAACAATGGGAAGGGGTGCCTTAAAAGTGTCTCCACACTTGGGGCATAATCCTGTACTTGTCTATCCTGAAAGAGGTCCAATTGTCTTCAGGGGAGCCTACTCTCAGGAAAGTTCTCCTTTCACAGAATTGCAGACTAATGGCCCAGTCCTATTAGCCTCTGGGAGGCCTTCTGAGGAGGCTGTATGTGACCTCCTCACTCCTCAGAAGGCCTCTGGTTTGCTGAGAAACCAAAAATCCCTCTAACCAGAGGCCTGGTGAGGTGTGGGGCCATGCACAGTTGCGTCTGGAGGTCCTCTGTTTGCCCACCCGTGGGTCTCATTGTCCATGGGTTCAGTATCTGCAGGGGGCCTGGGAATGGACCCCCCATGGATAACAGCAGTCCAACCTGATGTGAAGTATTTCCACTCAGAAAGCACTACAGAAATGTGATGGATAGTTATTTACACCCGCAAAGATTACAAAGGAAAGGGTTAAACCTTGCCATACATCACCATCATCTCAATCCAGTTTGGACCTCCTGTGGCTGCTTTAAAGAATGGAAAGCAATGGGAGATCCAGTCACAGAGCTGCAGCATCTTGTCTAGCTTTTCCTAAGCACCCGGTTGTTCCCCCTCACAACTTGCTCTTGGAGATAATGATCCTGGTACAAAAGACTGAAAATTACCAGACTGAAAGTATCTTATTTTCTTGAGTTTAAAAAATGCCGATGATCCCATTAATTAATCCTGAAGAAGAAACAATTTGCTAGATTTCCGAGGGTGATCTCACCCTGTCTGAAATTGTGAACAGCGTGAATACTTGCATATTATTTTTGGAGCCAAATCACAAAGAAGACGAGACAATTACAAAGTCAGCTTGTGCAGCAGCATCATTAGGACTAATGAGTACATCAATGAGGAGATGAAGGCATTCTCCAGCAAACAATGCAGGCTGTATCTTGTTGAAGACACTCCAAAGTGAAGAAAAGAAGTGTGGTGAACGGCAAGGTCACTTCTGTAACATGAGCTGCTACTTCAGCAGATATTTGAACAGCAGATAAAGTTGGTGGGGCTTTATACAAATATGATAGTCTGAGAGCAACAGAAATTAGGCTGCATTCACACTGCACTCTCAGTAATCAGGCACCCTTTGAATGCAAGCCAGGAATGGATGCTGGGGCTTGGTCTTCTTCTGCTTCAGAAGATGCTTGTAGTCTTCGGAGGGATAGTCTTCTTGTCGGCTAGTAGGTGAAGTGCTCAGCCTTGTGTCTGTATTTTATGCTGATGGTGACAGTGTTTATGGAAGTAGGCTGTGGGCCAAGTCTTCCATCACACAAGGATAATCCATATAAGGGGACAAAAGAGCCTTGTCTGAAGCTCCTGAAGAGCTACTAGCAGGGGTTTTTTTGATTGCACTTTTCCAAGTACAACTGCTATGTGCCGAAGTGGGAGACTTTCCCAACAGTTGTCTTTGCAGTGAGGAAGAGGTTCCTCTGGTGACTTTGCTTCAAACGCTTCTTGCCTAACCTGTGCCTTTTGTGAAAGGCCAGGCCTCCATAAAGCCAGAACTCGCTACTGGTGCATTGCTGCTCTACTGCTGGTGGGGTCAGGCCAGGCTGGACAAAGTGGTGTTGTGTGGATCTTATGGCAGTGGGGCAAAGTACCACCTGTCATACTATCACTAGTATACTATCACTAGTCATAGCACTAGTATCACTGTCGTACTATCAGTAGTGCTGAATAGCAGTGCCCTGACCCAGGAATTTGATGCAGTGAATAGTACAACTGCAATACAGGCTCCCTAATCTACAGGTCTGCATGCCGAAAGGGTTGAGTCTCGGGTTCATTACTGGGTCTGAATGTAAGGATTGCAGTTCAACAACTGGGAATGTGCTCCTGACATATTTTCCATCTGGCTGTGCAATCCCAAAAGGAAGTCCCATTGAGTTCAGTGGCGCTTACTCCCTTGAAAGTGTGTAGAGATTGCAGTCTGAATGTCTGATTCTGCAAGTAAGATACATAGAGAGCCCCCAAAAGTCCGAAATGGGTTTTAAATGTATGATGGCCAGGGGCAATTCACCTTTTTTCAGGAATACCATTTAACTAAGCACATTCACAGCTCTGTGCACACAGACTTCACTTTACCTCAAGAGACCACCTACCCTGTAGGCAGGCGATGAGGCTGAAGAATTGGGGGACAACATCTGGCAACATGGTGAATTAAATTTTTCTTTAGCAAGTGAAAAACCATACCCTCAGTTAAGCCGCAGGAGGGCAAAATGCTGTCAGAGCTTACACACTTGGTTTGGCTCTCTTTTGGAGGAACACACCCAGCTTTTGGTTCACACTAATAACATCCCCATGTCTGGATTATACCTCAGTCCAGAGGCTACTAGTTAAAGATTAGAATTAATCAAACCATTTTCTTGAAAAAAAAATACACAAGTTGTTAAAACATAAAGATGATTTCTAGTTCATAGAATGTTAGAGTTGGAAGGAACCTTGGAGATCACTTAGTAGTCCAACTTGCTGGTCCATGAAAGCAACTACTAGAACATTCTTGACAGGTGGCCACCCACCTGTCTCTGCCTGAAAACCTTCAGTAAGGGAGAATCCAGTACTACACAAGGCAGCGTCAGACATGAAGTGCCAGGCAGTTCTTGCAGTTAAGACCTACTTCTTCTTGTCCAACCTGATCTGCTTTGATGTAATTTCACCCACGTGGTTCTAGTCCTGCCCTCAGAGCCACAGAGCCTTAGTCCTCCCTTTCTTCTGTGTTACAGCCCTTCACAGACCTAATAACCAGGGATATGCAATCAGAGGGGGCAGAGCCTCACCAGATCCAACAAGTTTAAAAAAATTAAAAGGATCCAAGAAGGGGAAAAAAAAAAGTGGCTTTTCCATGCCACTCCTTTCTTCTCCAGCACAGTCAGTGAGTTGCTCTGTGAGTTGCTCTGTGGTGCAAAAGAGAGTGACTAAGATGATTAGTCATGGGGCACTTTCCTTATGAGGAAAGGTTACGGCATTTGGGCCTCTTCAGCCTAGAAAAGAGACACCTGAGGGGGGACATGATTGAGACATACAGAATTATGCAGGGGATGGACAGAGTGGATAGGGAGATGCTCTTTACACTCTCACATAACACCAGAACCAGGGGACATCCGCTAAAATTGAGTGTTGGGAGGGTTAGGACAGACAAAAGAAAATATTTCTTTACTCAGCGTGTGGTCGGTCTGTGGAACTCCTTGCCACAGGATGTGGTGATGGCATCTGGCCTGGATGCCTTTAAAAGGGGATTGGACAAGTTTCTGGAGGAAAAATCCATTATGGGGTACAAACCATGATGTGTATGTGCAACCTCCTGATTTTAGAAATGGGTTATGTCAGAATGCCAGATGCAAGGGAGGGCACCAGGATGAGGTCTCTTGTTATCTGGTGTGCTCCCTGGGGCATTTGGTGGGCCGCTGTGAGATACAGGAAGCTGGACTAGATGGGCCTATGGCCTGATCCAGTGGGGCTGTTCTTATGATCTTATGAGTTAAGTGCACAAAATGGAGATGAAGGCAGAATGGAGTGCATGGGCGGTCAAGGTAAATGTTGGCTCTGAAGGGGAGGGGCCTTTTGCACACTGCAGCGAGGCTTCCTGCACAACTTGGTGCTTTGCACCCCCTCTAGCTATGCCACTGAACCCAGGTACACTTCTATTCAGAGAATGTGCTCAACAAATGAGCTGGAGGCTCAACCTCAGCCCAGTGTTAATCCTAAAGTCTGTCTTGTTTCCAAGAAAAGTATCTGCGTAGCTTTTGAACCAGGATACACTTGGCCTCAGCCCCAGAAGATATGAATTCCAGTCTGTAATCTGTGTTCAACATAATCTTCAACTCTGAGAGCCATGCTCATGACATCTCTAGATCAGTCTGTTTCTGATCATTGGGGATCATTTCTGAACAACAGCAGTGCTGACACATCTCTTTTGAGAAGCGAAGCACTTGGGATATGACAACCCTAATGCCACCATGTCTTTGTCCTTTGAATCCCTATTGGAGATCAGACTCAGCCCTTCCCCGACCCCAAGTCTCTCTACCCTTATTTATTAACCTTTGCAACTGCTGCCACTGCCACTTCAGAGCCTCCAGTACTGTTGATGTGCACGAATAAACAGCCCATTAGAAAACAAACATGTTGGGACCCTTGAGTTGAATGTTTTCCAGGCTTGGGGAGCCCTGCAGAAGTGTGTGCTGGGTTCCCCACCACCCCCGGAAGCCACTGATGGCTTCCAGTAAGCCAGAATCTTTCTCTGACAGCAGTGCAATCCTGGGGATCATGTTACTGTAATCCCCTCTGACCCACCAAAGACTTGTGTGGTTCCCTCCTCCTAAGGAGGATTTTGGGAACCACTTAGAAAAATGGTGCAACAAAAAGAGGTTAACTAGACAGAGAGCTACATGTGCAGGCTGCTTCTTCAGAGTCCCCTTGTCAGCTAGCACACTGGTCCTCCAGTTCCTGTCATTGCATGCTAACCTGCATCAAAACAATAAGTATCGGTGAATGCATACATAGGGCCACTTAGGGAACCGTTGTAGCTCAGTGGGGCGCTACATGCACTTCCTGCAGATGAACCCAGGTTTAATTCTTGGCATCTCTAGATAGGGCTGGAAAAGCCCCCTGCTCAAAAATCAGCAGGGGTGATGCTAGTCAGGTACACGACACTGAGCTAGAGTGCCCAGTGGCTGGACTCAGTAGAAGACAAGCTGTGTGTCGTTGGAAAAGACCATCAATATCCCTACGAATTTTGCTCCAGTCCTTGATTCCAGTTTTTCTGATGCGGATACTCTGAGAGCTTCCTCTTTGTCTTCATGACTTCCTCTTTGCCAACGATGCAGCTGTCACTACCCACTCTGCCAAAGATCTCCAGCAGCTCATGGATCGTTTTAGCAAGGACTGCCAAGATTTTGGACTGACGATCAGCCTGAAGAAAACACAGGTCATGGTTCAGGATGTGGACTCACCTCCCTGCATTACAATCTCTGCGCATGAACTGGAGGTTGTCCATGACTTTGTGTACCTTGGCTCAACGATCTCCGACACCCTTTCTCTCGATACTGAGCTAAACAAACGCGTCGGTAAAGCAGCTACCACGTTTTCCAGACTGACAAAGACAGTCTGGTCCAACAAGAAGCTGACGGAACATACCAAGATCCAGGTCTACAGAGCTTGTGTCCTGAGTACACTTCTGTACTGCAGCGAGTCATGGACTCTTCACTCACAACAGGAGAGGAAACTAAACGCTTTCCACATGCGCTGCCTCCGGCGCATTCTCGGCATCACTTGGCAGGACAAAATTCCTAACAACACAGTCCTGGAACGTGCTGGAATCCCTAGCATGTATGCACTGCTGAAACAGAGATGCCTGCGTTGGCTCGGTCATGTCGTGAGAATGGATGATGGCTGGATCCCAAAGGATCTCCTCTATGGAGATCTCCTCTATGGAGATCTCCTCTATGGAGATCTATGGAATGACTCGTGCAAGGAAAGCGCCCTACAGGTAGACCACAGCTGCGATACAAGGACATCTGCAAGAGGGATCTGAAGGCCTTAGGAGTGGACCTCAACAAGTGGGAAACCCTGGCCTCTGAGCGGCCCGCTTGGAGGCAGGCTGTGCAGCATGGCCTTTCCCAGTTTGAAGAGACACTTTGCCAACAGTCTGAGGCTAAGAGGCAAAGAAGGAAGGCCCATAGCCAGGGAGACAGACCAGGGACAGACTGCACTTGCTCCCAGTGTGGAAGGGATTGTCACTCCCGGATTGGCCTTTTCAGCCACACTAGACGCTGTGCCAGAACCACCTTTCAGAGTGCGATACCATAGTCTTTCGAGACTGAATGTTGCCAATACAATACAGTATACTCTGAGAGCTCTTTCCACTCGTCAACAACATGAGTCCAAAAGATGAGCTCCCTGTCAGAGTTTTCCGAAATGTTTGTCAGAGCAGCCTCTCATTGGCTCAGTCATTCACCTTTCAGCACAGCCCTTTGTCTTCTTCCCCTTACCCTGCCTTGTTCATTTAATAAGTTTGGAACTACTCCCCATCTTTTCCAGATTAGCTAATAATCTTCCATGTAGTCCTGTACCGAATGCTTTTGTGAAATTTATTGATTTATTTATTTATACAGGTATTTATATACCGCCTTTCTTTGGCCGTCAGATTTCTCCTCAGACTTTAATCCAAGGCGGTTTACATAGGCAGGCTGTTCTAAACTGATAGGGATTTTTACAATTGAATAGTTCTAGTCTTTCATAGAACTCCTCGTTCCAGCTGGATTCCTTCCCGGTCTGGCCTCTCTCTTCAGTTCAAGCAGACTGGACGGGTAACATTTCCATTGTCACTAAATCAGCTAACTTATGAGAGGAAACTGGCACTATGTCTTGAATGAGCAGATGTTGCTGCCCCTCTGATTTTTTAATTTCCCCCCTGCTACTTGATCTATATGTCTTTTCATCTCTTCTAAAGCATGGCTTGTCTAGGCCTCTGACTGATGGGCCTGTGGTTATGGAGTGCATCTTTCTCCTTTCTTCTGTAGGGAGAGGTTCTGTATAATCCACCCTTCCAGCCAGTGGCATAGCTAGAGGGGATGCAAAGCACTAAGTTTTGCAGGTGCTTGAACGCGCCATGCAAGTAGCCCCTCTCCCTCCCCTTTGGAGCCATTCTGGGTAAGGGGAGCAAACAGAGGCGTTCTGCCTCCTTTTTTCTTCCCCCACCCGAAATGGCTCCGAAGGGCAGGGGCCAATTGCACGGCGTGTTCAGGTGCCTGCAAAATGTAGTGCTTTGCCCCCCTCTAGCTACACCACTGCCTTCAGCCTGTATTTGTCTATTTACTCACTACCTCATGAATAGTGGCAATTGAAGATGAGTCCTTTAATTAAAATGTAATTGGCTTTTGGCCTCAAGGATAGCATGGGGGCTTAAGTCCAAGTTCTCAGAGGATTGTTATAATGTGCCTGTGTTAGGTTACAGAAATCCTATCTGTCACAGTACTTAGGCCGAGCATGTGACAGTCTTGAATTCAATGGCACGTTCTGTCGGAGAATCGTGTGGATTTGGAGCAATGCCTTGGAGGTTTCTACCACCAGCCGTTCTGCTGACCTTAATTGGATGGCACATGTGGACACCTAGGCTCAGTCCCAAGCCACAGAGCAGCAAAGATGCCACTGACCAAAGAACTGGACCTCAGCGATGCTGTCGTCTGGTCGTCCTTTCGCCCTCTGTGCCAGGGCTGGAATCCCTTTCTTTTCTGCTTTCTTGGGAACCAAACGCGGTGAGCTCAGCATTCTGAGTAAACCTGCACTGGCTTGGGCTGCCAAGGACTTTCACAGTCGTCTAGGGCAGGGATGTGCAGTGGATGGGGAGGCACACTTCCCCACCAGAGTCCTTTGAAAAGCACTGCTGTGTGTGAGGTGTGCAAGCACATGCAACCCACACATGCACGCCCTTGGTCTAGGGGAGAGGTGCCATAACCCAGAACACCACCCAGTGCCTCTTGGATCCACTGGTACTGCCTCTGCGCTACCGAAACAAAAAACAACAACAAAAGACCCTTCCCATGCCCCTTGCATGGTTTCTTCAGCTGAGGAAATGCAGGGCTTTGGGTTTTCTCTGGGAGGGCAGTGTGGGCGAAGGAGCTCCTTGGCTCGTCTGGTCCCTGTGAAGCAATCCAGAGGTCCTGCACTTCTGTGTTTGAAGGTACCGCGCAAGGAAGAAGGCATGGCGGCAGAAAGAGGATCAATGTGGCTCATGCCTGCGGTGGGCAGGAGGGAGGCAGTGATGACCCCAATCTGTCCCCCTGTCCAGCACCTGCAGTACACTACAGTGCAACCCGCATCACTTTGCCTCATGGATGAGTGGCCAAGGCCAAACACTAGAGGCTAGACAAAGCCCCGCTTTTGTTGCTTGTTGAAGCAGTGACATTACAGGCTGGAAGAAGGAGAGGAAAGGGTGACAGTAGTCATGTCCTACTCTGTAGAAGTCTGCCTGCATCCAGCACTGGAGATGCCCCTACCGCAGGAGGTCTCCAGGGGCCGGCCAAGGGGCTCTTGGGCAGCAGCAATGGGAAACACTGCTAGACTCTGGCCTGTCCTCCTACAGAAATGCCACGTTAAGGAATCGGGGCTCTCCTCTTGCCTCAGTCCCAGTGCAGAAGCTGGCCTTGTTTTGTTTGTGTCCTGTTCTGCCCTGGAATTATAGTGCTACTCAAGCCGCGTCTGCCTGGAAATCAGCACGGAGCGTTTACTGGAGGTACCTGGGCAGAATCCCCTCCAGGGAATGACCAGACCTAGACCTGCTTTGTTTCCTCAGGGCGGCCTGCTTCACAGGCCCTCAGGCCAATTCAGATGCAGTGATGGCAGTTGGTGACTGCTGGTGTTTTACAATAGCCCTTCCATTTCTCTTCGAGTCCTTGTGAAGAGGCGGACAAAACCCTCACGAGTTCCCCCACCAGCAGGATCCTTCTCAGGGGTTTGGGCAGAACATTACACAGGCCTACAAAACTGAGGGTCAGAAAAGGTTTTCCCAAACTTTATGGTGGTTTGATATGAATTTGGGGTGCCGATTCCAAAAATGGCATCCATTTTGCCCCATCACGTCTGAGATATAGTATGAGGAAGCTGCTTGAACCATTCACTAAAGAATGTGAAACCAGATCAGAGAGAAACACCTGAATGCTGTGGTTCTTGAAAGAAAGAACCTTCTTTCATTTGTAAAAATCCCTACGGGGATTTAAATAAGCCTGCCTATGTAAATCGCCTTGAATAAAGTCTTGAATAAAGACCAAGAAAGGCGGTATATAAATACCTGTATTATTATTATTTTTTATTATTATTTATGCCATGTCTCCAAAACTAGACGTGATAGGGCAAAACGGATGCCATTTTTGGAACTGGCACCCCAAATATACCCAGGAATTGGTGTAACGTTTAAGGAAGCAAAATGTGTGTTGGCCTGTGTTATCTGTGCTGGGTCAACCCTGGTCTTTGCACACATCCTCACTTCATCTGCAAGCAAATAGCTACATGGCCACAGAGAGAATATTTCCTTTCATCTGCACCAGGTGCAAAAGGTTTTGTTTAAGACTTCCGCTGCTAATTTGCGTGTGTGTGAACAAAACAATAAAAGCCTTGCAGACTCACTGGAGCAGTGCTCAGCATCCCAGAATATATTCGGAATGCGGAAGGAATTCTCCCCCGCCTTTTCTCTCTCACTAGACATAACCCCAAACAGTGCTACCACATAAAACCGTAATCGCCTAGAATAATATCTGTGGTCTTTTTTTAAATTGCGGTGGGCTGTTTTTTCTTCTCATGTTTATAATTTTCATGAGACTTCCATTTTATTAACCTCTTTGGACTCATAATTTCCCACCCGAGGACAACAATTGGCGGGCAAAGGAAAGATTAAAAGCAAACGGCAGAGAACCCAATAGCATTGGATTCCAGGAGAATTGTGGCCAAGCCGTGAGTTGTGCAATTTTTATTTGTTAATTATACTGTCTGCTTTGGGATCACTCTGTTCAAGACAGGAGTTGCAAATCAATTTGTACCCTGAAAAAGAAATGCTGCTGGAATTATTAATGATAATGAGATGATGACAACGATCTCATTATCATTAATAATTCGATCAAAACTCTCTTAAAAGATTCCAAATGGGTCACAGCTGCTAGCAAATTAAAGCATTCATTTGGAGAAACACGATTCTCACATTCATTCATTGGGGTGCACTTCTGTAAAAGAGAGGTGACTTTTCCCTGACACTTCCCTCAGAAGTGGCATCTTCACTGTCAGAACAACAAAGTGTTGTGGCACTTTAAGGACTAACATTTCAGCCTAAGGTTCTACGGACCATAATTCATTTCATGCAACAGGGAGCCAAATGGCTGGGAATTGCACAACAAGCTTAAAAGTATCTAAGAGATAAGCACAGCAGATAATTCACAATTGCAGGACTTGGCATTAACAAGATCCGCCGAGCAACATCAAGTTGATTAGCTCTGCAGGGTGATAGAAATGATTGGTTCTTACTTGGACCAGAAACTCCAAGATCACTCTACACTGCAATTCAGCTGCCCCAAGACCTTGCCATCCTTTGGAAGTCATTACTATGAGCTTTGAGACCCATATTGATGGCCACAGATTTTACTATCTGCATTTCCTGCGTGGCAAATCATCTTTGTCAGGATGGTGCAGATGACCAAGCTACCTCAGGTGGCAGAGCTCAGGTTGTTTGCATGCCCTCTCTGACTGCAATGGGCCTTTGTCCTTCTCATATATCATCCTCATCCTCCTTTTGTTGTTATGGCTACTCCACACAATGAATGCTCAGGGAACAATCCACTGAGAAGCACCTGCTCACTTCTGGTAGGACAGCTGTGTGCCTTTCTTCAAGGTGACCCTACGTCTGCGCAGATGCCACGTTTTCCCCAGCCTTTTTCTAACAAAGTTTTCTTTCTGGGAAAACACCAGTCCCTCCTGCCCACAGGAACTGTGTGTTCCTTCTGACCACGACTGGCGTATGCTACGCTGTGCCACACGAGAATCCACTGCTCCCAACAGCATGGGACTGCTGTCCATACTAGCGTGCACCTCATGCCACCATTTCAGTGGCACCCGATATGGTGTCCCAATTCTTCCCTTTTTCCCTTCCCACATGAGTGCTTTGCCATCTCTGCTGTTCCTGCCACTACCTCCTCTGTGCCTTACTCCTCCAGTGGTTTAAAGAAGCATCTGACCAGGTAAAGGGAGGGGAGGGCAGTGCAGTGACCTGGGAGTGCCTCTGTGATCTCCCTGCCTTGATCTCCACTTGTTCCCACCCAGCCATGTGCATGCATTGGCAATGTTCAACCCGTGCTGGGCAGGGCATGCTGAGAATGGAGTCCTCTTGGATAGGAGCAAGCAGGAGGTGGCAGAGTAAACATAAGGAGTGGGGAGGGGGGCTTCAACTCCTCCTTGCTGTCCTGGGTGCAGCTGGATGGGCAGAAAGGAGGTTGAGGGAGGCAGAGCAATCCTGCTTGGATCAGTGGAAGAGCAATGATCAGATGTGGATTGCAACAGGGCACCAGCAGCATCTCCTGCTTGCTTGTGGCAGTAGCTCTGGGGGAAGAGGTGGCCAGTCCCTGCCCAGATTGTCCTCCCCCTGACTCTTAAGAAGTGAGAATGCCAGGGGCAGCAGCTGGGTGCGTAGCAGACCAGAAGAGGGCTGAGCAGAGGCCAAGGGCATGACACGCCCCCCCCCTCAGTTTGGTGTCTCCTCCAGCCCTCCACTTCGGTCGGGGTGCCTCAGGACTGAGCCAGCTCTGCCCAAGTCTCAGGGCTCCTTAAGGAAGAGAGTTTATGGCATCACAATACCATTGTGTAAATTTGTTTAGAATGTACATTTAACCTTCGGCAACACCCCAGCTGGGGGCAGTTAATCTAACTCCTAAACCAAGAAGAAAAATTCCTTTGAAATGTTATTTAGCACTTTGAGCACTTTACACTTCCAATCCGCTGCAACAGAAAACTTTTGTGCATCTCTCCTCGTTCTTTTGCAAAAGATCTTGGCTGGTGGCTCCGCAGCTCCATGGCTATTCTCTCCCCCCCACCCCACCCCATTATTAATACCACAGGATATCACATTATCTTATTGTCTCTCGCTCTGTGTTAACATGAACAATGTTCCCCAAACAGATGTGCAGAAGCTGAACCATCTTGAAAGGCTGTAGAATAGGGCCAACACTGGATCTCACCACAGGAAGGTTTAAATGGAAAGAAAAGTTTACACAGTACAAGAACTATGACAGACAAATCACCTTGTGGTAGCTCTACCACCAGAAACAATGATTACCTTTGGAGATGGAACTTCGGGTGTTGCCCGAGATGTTTGTGTGTTGAGTTAATCTTCGATTTGTTGATTCATGGTTATGAACTCTTGGTGTCCACTTCAAGGCTGAGTGCACAAAGCAAAAATACGTAACACAGCACAGTATTTTTAGACCCCAAGTGAGGTTTGTTGTTATATATAGCACGATATGGTTCATTCCTGTTTCCTAGAAATAATCCCTTGGACCCAGCTTCACATTTGATAACACATATACAGGAAAGATCTCACCGTCAGCTGGGAGCCATTGTGAAGTTCACAGGAGAACCATAGCATGTGCACTGGCCAAAGAGGATGTGTGTGGCATCCTGTTATGATAGAAGCCCTCCGTAACTTCACCAAAGGGACAGCTGAGAGAAGTTGTCCTGAAGGCCTATTTCACAAATCTCTAATCATATGAAGCCGCTGGAAAGTTCTCCTGCCTCAAACCTGCTCTAAGGAACAGGCACTGCACAAAAACATCACACTTCAATCCAATGGGGCTTACATACACACATTTCTAAATGAACTATGATATTCAACGTATTATAGCCAAATGGTGTGGTGGTTCCAGAGTTAGAACCAGTCCAGGTTCAAATCCTCGCTCAGCCACAAAGCTTCCTGGGTGATCTTGGGCCAGTCACTATCAGTCTGACCTACCACATAGGGCTGATGTGAGGACAAAAAGGAGGGAAGGAACTATGTACAACACTCTGAGCTCCTTGGAGAAAAGGTGGT
>NC_089827.1:78519938-78567438 GCF_035046505.1 Tiliqua scincoides | reverse complement strand
TGTCTGCAGGATTTGTGGCCAATTTGCTCCTTAACAAGGGTGCACAGGATTGGAAGGATAAACTGCATTGTTTACATAAAGGTTTTCATCTCAATTTTCAGCAATCATGTCAATAGATAGGTTTTGTTTTCCATACCTGCTACCATCATGCAGAGCTGTCTTCTCTTTCTGCACAATAGCAGAGGTCAGGAATAGAATAATGAATGTTTGAGGTTTCCAGGATTGCTTTGATGTAAATTCTATTTGCCAATGGTATTCTCCATTTACCACACAAATCCCTTGAGAACAGCTTGCCTGTACAGCGCATGAATTTGTTGTAAATCATAATACTTGGATTACATCATCTCCAGCATATCAGGCAAAAAGAACAATATCACCCCCCCCATGCGAAATTTCCAGTTTGGTGGCATTTTTGCTTCATAATAAATTCCAGACAGGCTTTCATGGTATAGCTAAAGTCTGCTGTAAAGTGATCCTATGGGCTATAAAGACTGCTGGAATTTTGTCACTGACTGCAAGGGGAAGCTTTTAAAACATTTAACTTTTCTTTGTTGAAACAGTGCACTGTTTTCAAACTAGTTTTATGAAAAATGTATTTAAAGCCACAGATGTCTGAAGTGCTGTTTATACGGTAAGAAGCGAGTGGAGAAGCCAGCCCTTGCAATGCCTTGTACAGTCAAAGTGCTCCTTTTTCATGTTTAGCCACACAATGTTAATGGTTCCATTTCATGGCAACTGCCCAGCTCATCTTGTGTGGGTGGAATCAGGAGTCTCCTATCAAAGTTGGCATTCACAAAACATGGGGTGTTTTTCCTATATAGAAAAACTGGAAGTAAAGAAAATGACTGATATGCCGCTACTACAAATGGTGCTGTTGGGTGGTCAAAGCCAATTGCATTCATTAGCCTGCCGTAATCACAACAGCTGTGTAAGGTAGTGGTCCATAAACCTTTCTGACTTGAAGCTCCCTTGACCAACTCGGCCATTGGCCTATAGAGCTTCAATCTTATACATAACATAGGACATTGGGTTCTTTGCAAAGATTTCGCAGCTCCTCTGACTGATTTCTGCAGCTCCCTGGGGAACCAGGGCTCCCAATTTGGGAACCACTGCTGTAAGGTATATGAGTATTATTATCCCCATATAGAAGACTGAGGGCCCAATCCTATCCAGTTTTCCAGTGCTGGTGCAGCTGCGGCAATGGGGCATGCACTGCATTCTGGAGGTGCAATCATGGAGGCCTCCTCAAGATAAGGAAATGTTTGTTCTCTTACCTTGGGGCTGCGTTGCAGCTGCTTTGGCACTGGAAAGTTGGATAGGATTGGGCCCCAGGTGTTTTGCCAGTGCTGCAGAATGTAAGTTTAAACCCCCCTTTTCGTCCCAAGCAGCAGAATGATCCTGGCAATCACATCTCTCTCTTTCCTCCTCCCACAAAAACACTTAGGTGCTTCCCAACTTCCAAGGCAAAGTTTGGGAACCACTGTTGTAATGGATATGGGTATGAAAGAATTCTCACAATTCTTAGATATGCTGAGAATGGGATGGCTGGTTTCTCCCTGTCTGAGACCATGTCATGAACAGGGCATTGTCCTGGTCCGTGTTTAACAATATATGGAAGCTGAGACTTGCCTCTCCAAGTGGATGCCCTGACAATCCTGCTTGTGCTGGCATCTGGTGCTGGTTTGCATCACACTGTCAGGTTGTGATCCTCAAGTGGGGTTTTTCCAAGAGGTTCATGGATTTTGGTGGAATTATGCGGGAGTCACTGATGTGAAGGTTCATTTCCCCACTTTTGTTTGTCCGCATGTGAATATGTGGGTCAACCAAATGGGTGAAATGTCAAAAACAAAGACAGATTGTCAGGCATTCTTTTAATGCTCCACTGCCATGGCTTTGAAACCCCTTTAACACTCAATTGGAAACCAATCTTTAAAAGAACTTCGCAGTAACCAGTCAATCAGGTACTTTTATGTTGGAGATTTTCCACAGATTTCTCAGGACTGTTAAGAAGCCTGCTGTCAAATAAGCCTTTGAAATTATTTATTTTTTTATGACTGAGAGGTACGGAAACAAGATACTTTTAATGGAAAAATTAACATCTGGCACATGCTTGAAGCATCTATGAATGCACTTTATATCTTGGTCGCGTTACGGCGCAAACTCTTTGTACTTAGGATCCAAATGAATGAAAACTTCCATGATGATGTTTGAATGAAGCACCTGGTCCTTCTAATGCAGGTCTGTCTGTGTGACAGAAGCCCCTTCTGTAAATACTCAGGACCAACCCCAGACCTCCTGGTGCCTGAGGGGGCATGCCAAATGCTGCCCCTCCCACTATCTGGAGATGTGTCTGCTTCTGCTTTTGCTGCTTCCTTGATTGAAAAAGGAAGAGGGTACAGAGCAGAGCAGGGAATGTGGAGACATTCTAGCCCACCCTTCTCCTCTCCTCCTCTTCCGCTCTGTCCCACTCTTTTTTTTCTGTCCCCCTCTTTTTTCCAATCCAGAACAAGTGGTAAAGGTGAATGGGTGGACATTGGTGGGCACTCCCCCCCCAATCTGTTGCCTGATGTGCCAGCCTCAGCTAGACTCTTGAAGGGACCAGCCCAGGAGATACCACTACAGGTGGGTTTACATGTCCATGAATTCCACAGCTGTGGTTTCAATTATTGTGGATGTAGCCCAGCGCATCGGTAAAGCAGCTACCACGTTTTCCAGACTCACAAAGAGAGTCTGGTCCAACAAGAAGCTGACGGAACATACCAAGATCCAGGTCTACAGAGCTTGCGTCCTGAGTACACTTCTGTACTGCAGCGAGTCATGGACTCTTCGCTCACAACAGGAGAGGAAACTGAGCGCTTTCCACATGCGCTGCCTCCGACGCATCCTCGGTATCACCTGGCAGGACAAAGTTCCAAACAACACAGTCCTGGAACGTGCTGGAATCCCTAGCATGTATTCACTGCTGAAACAGAGACGCCTGCGTTGGCTTGGTCATGTCGTGAGAATGGATGATGGCCGGATCCCAAAGGATCTCCTCTATGGAGAACTCGTGCAAGGAAAGCGCCCTACAGGTAGACCACAGCTGCGATACAAGGACATCTGCAAGAGGGATCTGAAGGCCTTAGGGATGGACCTCAACAAGTGGGAAACCCTGGCCTCTGAGCGGCCCGCTTGGAGGCAGGCTGTGCAGCATGGCCTTTCCCAGTTTGAAGAGACACTTTGCCAACAGTCTGAGGCTAAGAGGCAAAGAAGGAAGGCCCATAGCCAGGGAGACAGACCAGGGACAGACTGCACTTGCTCCCGGTGTGGAAGGGATTGTCACTCCCGGATTGGCCTTTTCAGCCACACTAGACGCTGTGCCAGAACCACCTTTCAGAGCGTGATACCATAGTCTTTCGAGACTGAAGGTTGCCAATACACAGCCCCCCCATACCACTTCTAGTATTCCTGTTCATGTTCGCCATTTTTCCCCTCCCCAGGAATAGTTGCCACGATGCAATCAATAAGTCTTTGGTTCAGCAATGATAATAAAACTCTGGTTCCAAAGGGGGTGGGGGAATGTATATTGACTTCCATACTTTCACTACCAGTGGTTAAAGACCCAGATCGGCATGTGAGGCCATGGCAAACTTCCTCCTCTGCTAGAGGCTCATTCTGAACACCGTGGCCTGTTCTTCCTTGTGTCTATTACATGCTTGGCCACTTTGAAAGGAGTGTTTTGATTTTTAGCTGCTCCATTTAGCCTTTATAGACCAATAACATGGATCTTGCCTTTTCTTAACTCTTTCTGCTGATGGGGTTGCGCTCTGCAGAGCCTTTGCACTCTGGTATATCCTGCCTGTCATAATGTTTAGTGCCTTATGTTAAGGATGAAGGTGTGCTGTGTCTTTCAGCTTTGATGAGTCCTTAGTGGATCTCTGGCTCCGTTCATTGCTCTCCTCTTTTAAAAAAGATATCTCCAAATTCTGTTTTTGCAAAATTGTCTGGTCTGCTATAGAGCTTCTGTGTGTCAAGATTCCGGCTTGTTCCTGAATGAACACACACACGATTCTTTGGATTTTGGAGAGGCAATCAAACAGGCGACAGGAGAATTCAAAGGACTTCTTATGTTTACTCGTTTGCAAACAGAACCCCCCACAAACACACACACGTGGAGGGACCCCGAAGGATTCCAATGATCCAGGTTTTATAGGGTAGTCTAAGTAGGGGAGGGGGGACAAGAGCACACAAAGAGAGCAAAACACATCACAGACATTTGGCATTGTTATCAGATCAACATCTTGATCCTCAGGATGTTCAGGAGGGCAATTCGATACGCATCGGCAATTTGTTTATAGAGATATCCATTACAAAGGATCTGGTACTCTATGCATCCCTTTTATTTGTTTATGGCTCTTGTTTATGACTTTCTGTTTACCCTTGTGAACCTATACCACAGTTAGCCTGTTCTCTAAGAGGAATTTTAGATGCTGGCTTTTGGTCAGAGAAGAGCCTTATGGGTGAACTGGACATCTTGGGATATTTCCATATTGTGAGCTGGGCATATTGGTATCAGTTTTCCCTCCTGATAGACAACAAGGTAAACAGAAAGTAGATGGAATTTTAGCAAATTTACAAGCCAATCTAACTAGTTGGGAGTAACACCATGGGTGACATGAGTGAGCAAGGTTCTTGAGATAAGTCAGGGTATGAATAGAGGGAATTCTCTTCATCACTTAAGATGTAGGTAAACAGGGCCAGTAGTGTCAGCTAAAATGCATATTAGCCCTTTGGTGCCAGAGCCTGTCTAGCAACTTTCAAGTGAGGTCTACTTAAGTTAATGCGAAATACAGGTATAATCCAATGTTTTGGTACAAAATACAGAAGTTACTGAAATTGCATTCAGGAAAGCAAACACAAACTGAAGATACAATGGAAAATAATAGAATGAATAGAACATAAAAATACTACATTAAAACAGCTTCATCCAAAGAAATCATACATGCTCATAACAGCTCATTATTTATCTGCCGTGAGTCCCTTCAGCAGGTCTAAGTCCAACATATCTTTCAGCATCAGGTGAGCAAGGTGTTCTTCAGCTTCCAGAAGCTGTCTTCTAGGTGACGTTGTGTGTAGTCAGGGACCTGACAAGTTGGTACCTCCTGAGGCCAAGCGAGACTATGAGGAACGCATGGCCAGCAACATTAAGGGGAATAATAAAAGCTTCTTCAAATATGTTAGAAGCAGGAAATCCGCCAGAGAAGCGGTTGGCCCTCTGGATGGTGAGGGAGGGAAAGGGGAGATAAAAGGAGACTTAGAGATGGCAGAGAAATTAAATGAGTTCTTTGCATCTGTCTTCACGGCAGAAGACCTCGGGCAGATACCGCTGCCCGAATGGCCCCTCCTAACCGAGGAGTTAAGTCAGATAGAGGTTAAAAGAGAAGATGTTTCAGACCTCATTGATAAATTAAAGATCAATAAGTCACCGGGCCCTGATGGCATACACCCAAGGGTTATTAAGGAATTGAAGAATGAAGTTGCAGACCTCTTGACTAAGGTATGCAACTTGTCCCTCAAAACGGCCACGGTACCAGAAGACTGGAGGATAGCAAATGTCACGCCTATTTTTAAAAAGGGAAAGAGGGGGGACCCGGGAAACTATAGGCCGGTCAGCCTAACATCCATACCGGGTAAGATGGTGGAATGCCTCATCAAAGATAGGATCTCAAAACACATAGACGAACAGGCCTTGCTGAGGGAGAGTCAGCATGGCTTCTATAAGGGTAAGTCTTGCCTCACAAACCTTATAGAATTCTTTGAAAAGGTCAACAGGCATGTGGATTTGGGAGAACACGTGGACATTATATATCTGGACTTTCAGAAGGCGTTTGACACGGTCCCTCACCAAAGGCTACTGAAGAAACTCCACAGTCAGGGAATTAGAGGACAGGTCCTCTCGTGGATTGAGAACTGGTTGGAGGCCAGGAAGCAGAGAGTGGGTGTCAATGGGCAATTTTCACAATGGAGAGAGGTGAAAAGCGGTGTGCCCCAAGGATCTGTCCTGGGACCGGTGCTTTTCAACCTCTTCATAAATGACCTGGAGACAGGGTTGAGCAGTGAAGTGGCTAAGTTTGCAGACGACACCAAACTTTTCCGAGTGGTAAAGACCAGAAGTGATTGTGAGGAACTCCAGAAGAATCTCTCCAGACTGGCAGAATGGGCAGCAAAATGGCAGATGCGCTTCAATGTCAGTAAGTGTAAAGTCATGCACATTGGGGCAAAAAATCAAAACTTTAGATATAGGCTGATGCGTTCTGAGCTGTCTGTGACAGATCAGGAGAAAGATCTTGGGGTGGTGGTGGACAGGTCGATGAAAGTGTCAACCCAATGTGCGGTGGCAGTGAAGAAGGCCAATTCTATGCTTGGGATCATTAGGAAGGGTATTGAGAACAAAACGGTTAGTATTATAATGCCGTTGTACAAATCGATGGTAAGGCCACACCTGGAGTATTGTGTCCAGTTCTGGTCGCCGCATCTCAAAAAAGACATAGTGGAAATGGAAAAGGTGCAAAAGAGAGTGACTAAGATGATTACGGGGCTGGGGCACCTTCCTTATGAGGAAAGGCTACGGCGTTTGGGCCTCTTCAGCCTAGAAAAGAGACGCTTGAGGGGGGACATGATTGAGACATACAAAATTATGCAGGGGATGGACAGAGTGGATAGGGAGATGCTCTTTACACTCTCACATAATACCAGAACCAGGGGACATCCACTAAAATTGAGTGTTGGGCGAGTTAGGACAGACAAAAGAAAATATTTCTTTACTCAGCGCGTGGTCGGTCTGTGGAACTCCTTGCCACAGGATGTGGTGCTGGCGTCTAGCCTAGATGCCTTTAAAAGGGGATTGGACGAGTTTCTGGAGGAAAAATCCATTATGGGGTACAAGCCATGATGTGTATGCGCAACCTCCTGATTTTAGGAATGGGTTAAGTCAGAATGCCAGATGTAGGGGAGAGCACAAAGATGAGGTCTCTTGTTATCTGGTGTGCTCCCTGGGGCATTTGGTGGGCCGCTGTGAGATACAGGAAGCTGGACTAGATGGGCCTATGGCCTGATCCAGTGGGGCTGTTCTTATGTTCTTATGTTCCTGTGTTGAATCTCCATCTGGGGGTGTATGGTGAGGGACCAGTGTATCTTCGATCTTGCCCTTGCTTCTTTCAGTGGGTGCACACAGGCTGAGGAAAAGAGATCTGGTCTCTTTCACAGCCAAGTTGCCTCCACCATTTGTCTCAGTCCAGAGGAGCACAGGCAGGAACCATCTTCAGGTCTGAACCAGCGTTGGTTGGAAGTTAGGTCCATGTAGCGCTGGACTTGCGTGAGCTTGTCCAGTGGATGTGTGGGTTGGAGTTAGCTGCACTGACCCTGCTTTGGAGCTCACTGCAGATGATAATGCTAAAGCACTCATGACTTCTGAGTATAAAGTAGAAAGGAAAAGTTAGCAAAGCAAAACACATACTCAAGGGATCAATGTGGTTTCTTAAGCAGTGCATTTCAGGGTACACTTTCTCTGCATTGGAACACATTTGAGACATCTCAAAAGGAGATATTGGAAATGGAAAAGGTACAAAAGAGAGCAACTAAGGTGATTGCTGGGCTGGGGCACCTCCCCTATGAGGAAAGGCCACAGCGCCTGAGCTCTCTTAGCCCAGAAAAGAGAAACCTGAGGGGGAACATGATTGAGACATACAAAATCATGCATGGGGAGGACAAAGTGGACAGAGAGATGCTCTCCGTGCACTCTCACATAACACCAAAACCAGGGGACATCCACTCAAAATTGAGTGTGGGGAGAGATGAGTTAGGACAGACAAAAGAAAATATTTGTTCACTCCGTGTGTGGTAGGTCTGTGGAATTCCCCGCCACAGGATGTGGTGACGGCATCCGACCTGGATGCCTTCAAAAGGGGACTGGACAAGTTTCTGGAGGAAAAATCCATCACGGGCCACAAGCCATCATGTGTATGTGCACCCTCCTGATTTTAGAAATGGGCTATGTGAGATGCAAGGGAGGGCACCAGGATGCAAGTCTCCTGCCACTAGGTGTGCTCCCTGGGGCATCCGGCGGAGCTGCTGTGAGATACAAGAAGCTGGATAGAAGATAGAAGGATGCAAGAAGCTGGATAGAGGATAGAAGAAGATAGAAGGAGCTGCTGTGAGATACAAGAAGCTGGACCAGAAGCTGGGCCCACGGCCCGATCCAGGGGGGCTGTTTCTCATGTGGTCACAGACACAATGCTGGACATTTTGTTGGAACATAATACAGATTAGTGACAGAGGCTTATTTAGCTGTGTTCCTTAGATTGTGCTTCTACATTCAAACAGTTAAACATAACCAGCATAGCTATTAGCACTTGGAATAAATTAAAGGTTAAAGTTATTTTCAATACTTGTTACCACAACTTTTTAGTTAACTTGATCTTAGATGTTCAGGTCCTTTCTTTGTTTTCTCACCCTCCTTTATCTAGACACTCCTGTTGATATCAAACATTCAGATACTGCACATACTTCAGACTCTTTTAGCTGCTTTGGTCTCAAACAAAGATAAGATGCAACAATTTACTAAACATAGGAAACTTAAAACATTGTGAGAATAGCAGTTCAGGGAGTGCAATATTGGAATAGAGGCAATTTGCTAGCTTTAAACCTGCACACAGACATTGATTTACAACAGACAATAAACAACAATACATATTTTTGGGGAAGGGGGCTTCCTGTATTTTTATCTAACCTCCTCGAAAAACAATTGCGTGATTTGGCCCCTCCCACTACTGGCTATGTCTGGTACTTTTCCTTTGGTCAGTTTCTCTTAGCTCAAAGTTCCTTTGGTCAGGCCATGTGGCTCTTGATTCCATTTTCTCTCTCTCTCTTTTTCTTGGACTGTTCAACCTTAAAGGGCTGGTGTTGTTACAGAACTCTGTACATGGCCTGCTTGTTGGTTGGTTTGCTGTAGGAACTAGAGAAGAGGTAATAACAGTACAGAAATGCAAATACAGTAGCAGAAAGACACTGTGCTGACTTTGCTTACATTCTTGTTGAGCACAAAAGGTTAGGTGTTTTAACACATTCTCCACAGAGAAAGTAAACCAGTTGTCCAGGGCTACCTCTGATTGAGTGCAATTTCTTACCATTAAGACAGAGGAAAACTGGAACACATCATGAGCTTTACACACTACATTCAGCCAAATCTGATTTTCTTTTTCAACTTTTGCTTTTGTTTCTTTTCTTATTCAGAACTCTTTTGATTCCCTGGGAGCTGGAGAGAACCTGGGTTTTTCCTTCAAGGAGGACTCAAGTTGGTCCTGCAAATACCTGTGCAGCTCATTCCTCCTCTCTTCTCTCTCTCTCCTTTTTTTTTTCTCTTAACATATAAGTAGAATTAAGAGAATGCAAAATATTAATTACACCACAATAGTTTTTACAATGGGGTGGAATCTTAACATTAAGAGATTATTTGCTGAGGGACTGTAACCCTTGAAAATATTCATCACTGATGGAACAAACCGTTTTGTCCAATTACCTTAGGGTTATTCTTCATGTTCCCTCCCTCTTGGATGAGGGGGGTTTTGTGTGAAAATAAAGCACATTTGATAAGAGTACTCTTACATGTTTAAAAACAGAAAAAAAGGAACCATGGTACCAAAAATGTTAATGAGCTCAATATACAAAAATAATAAAAATTGTTGCAACAAATATCAGGCCTATTACAGAAAGGAAGTCATGTGGGCTTCAGATAGACTATAAGTCAAAAACAAACAAGAACAAAGACAGACAAAGCGCTTCTTTCATACCACACACACACATCCAACAAACATATAGAACATTTTAGTATTTATATGTATATAAGCAGAGAACATAAGTAGAATTAAAAGAATTTGTCATGACAATCTTTCCATTAGAAAAAGAAATACTTCATTAGTATTAAACCACACTAAAATATATACAGATATAGTAGTCAGGGCTTAGATCCTGTAAAGGAAATGAGATTAAGTAAATTTTTCCTCTGGAGGGCCAATACTGTTTTCTTTGTCCTTACTTGCTGCTGAAACAAAAAGGGTTAAAAGATAGCCATTAGAGGCTTTTCTTTGTTGGCTACTATTTTGCACTCTGTGCATGCCTTGAGGCACAAAGGCTAGGAGGGTTTCTTTCGGGGAACACACAGACTTCCTGCATTGCATACCTGTGAAATCCAAAAGTTATTAAGAATGATTAAAGGTTGTATTTAAAGAGAAACACACTTTTGACAACTATCTAGGTTGGTTGCCGCTGCAATTAGTCCTTTTTTAGTTACTTAAATAGGTAGGAAGCAAATCATGGTTATTATTGCAGCTGGAAACTAGGGTCTCTCTAAGTCACTCTGAGCATTTTTAGCTTGTATTCTGGCCCCTAGGATCTCACTGACTCAGTTTTGCTGATCTATGTAATGGGCACATATATTGTTTTGCAGGCTGTGTTTCTAAGCAAACACGCAGTGTAGTTTGCTTAGAAGTTTGCTTTTTCAATGCACTTAGTAGTAAGTGCATTAAAAAACGCTAAGTTCAAATCAGCCTGATCCTGAGCACCCATGAACAAGACAGCGAATTGTATCTTGTCTCTCAGACAAGGGAAGACAGAACACATCATATGAAATTGCCAAGCAGATAGAAGAGAGGGATGTCAGGAACACTGAGGGGAAGGGGCAGGCAAGCAGAACACTGAGTACTTTGGAGGAGAGAAGGGAGGGGGCCTTGTTGAAACTCAGGAAAGATCCAATGTCTAATGCCTTCCTGAAACTACTGAGACCTGGTTAACAACATATGGAAATTAAGAGTACCTTCTGCTGGCTATTGAAATTCTGAGCTGGCCAGTAATGCGCCCATTCAAAAGGATGGGGTTTCCCCTTCCCAGAGACTCAAAGTTATCCAATATGCATTTCAAAGGTTTTCTTCCTTCAGGCTCAGGCTCTGAGTGTCTCATCTTAATTGTCACACAGGCTGGCCTCCTGCCTGGGAGCCAGGTCTCAGCTGCCCAAAACAGTGACTCACTCATAGCCAATCCTTCAAAACTTCGGGGTTTGCTGCCTTGACACACACACACACACACACACACACACACACACACACACACACACACACACACACACACACACACTCATATTCTCATTCGTATCTCAGTCACACAACACTCAGTCAGGCAGAGAACCACATGGCCTTGCTCTGAAGCCACGGAGATGGGCGCACACACACAGCACAGCAAAATGTACAATAATATACAAACAATATGTACAGTAATTCAAACACAATCAGCAATATGTATGTACAGTAATACAAACACAATCACCCTCCCCACTGAAGCTCCACACTAGAACTTCCCTTCAAACTTCAGGGTCCCCACCCTGGGTTCCCACAGAGAATTCTCACCTAAGCGCGCTGTACCTTCCTGCGGGCGAAGTTCCGTTCTCCTGGGCTCTTTCTTGCGCAGAAGGAGACGGCCAGATTCAGAGACAACCCAGCGCCAGGACACACACAAGGGGTGCGGGAGCCGACTCACTTTACCTTCTGGCGGTGCACTGTCCCCTGCAGTGACTTCGTCTCGATCCTCGCAGAGCCTTGCCTTCAAATCCGAGTCACAAGGCACCATAAACTGTTCCCGAATGAACACACACACGATTCTTTGGATTTTGGAGAGGCAATCAAACAAGCTACAGGAGAATTCAAAGGACTTCTTACATTTACTTGTTTGCAAATGGGACCCCCCACAAACACACACACGTGGAGGGACCCCGAAGGATTCCAATGATCCAGGTTTTATAGGGTAGTCTAAGTAGGGGAGGGGGGACAAGAGCACACAAAGAGAGCAAAACACATCACAGACATTTGGCATTGTTATCAGATCAACATCTTGATCCTCAGGATGTTCAGGAGGACAATTCGATACGCATCGGCAATTTGTTTACAGAGATATCCATTACAAAGGATCTGGTACTCTATGCATCCCTTTTATTTGTTTATGGCTCTTGTTTATGACTTTCTGTTTACCCTTGTGAACCTATACCACAGTTAGCCTGTTCTCTAAGAGGAATTTTAGATGCTGGCTTTTGGTCAGAGAAGAGCCTTATGGGTGAACTGGGCATCTTGGGATATTTCCATATTGTGTGCTGGGCATATTGGTATCAGGCTCATCAAACTGCTTCAGCTTGTGCTGATGGGGTCCGCCACACAGTTTTTGTCACAGGGAAGCAAACTGTTCAAGCGGAACAGTTCTGCTTTGACATAGAATTTATGGAATGATAATAAATAATATTAATAATAATAATACAGGTATTTATATACCACCTTTCTTGGTCATCAGATTTCTCCTCAGACTTTATTCAAGGCGGTTTACATGGGCAGGCTGTTCTAAATCCCCATAGGGATTTTTACAATTGAAGAAAAGTTCTATTTTTCAAGAACCACAACATTTCAGATGGATCTTTTTGATCTGGTATCACATTCTGGCCTCCGGTTTCCTCCCATGCAAGCTGACAAGCAGCTCCTTCATCTCTCACATGGAGGGCAGCCAAGACGCTTCTTTGCTCACACCAAAGAGCAGGTGGAATAACTCAGCTCAGCTTGTCAGCTGCTTCAAGGTCTCGCCATTTATGGTGCCGGCGGCCTCGAACTGGCGACCTTTGGATGTTATCTTCAGGCAAACGGAGGCTTTACCCTCTAGACCAGACCTCTAGACCCTCTAGACCAGACCTCCTGCCCAGAATGATCCCTCTATTCTGATCACATTGTTGTTTCATTTAAAGATATACAAACATCTGAGTCATACAAATTCCACTTTAAGCAAGATGAGGAGTCAGAACACAAATAAAGTGGAGTTGCTTTGTTTCCCAAACAGGGTTGTAGCTGAAACAAGAGTTGCATGAGTGTTCCTGAGGGTCACAGAAAGTAGTGTGCAGTTGCTACAACTGAAGCCCTTGCAGCATTCCTCTCAGCGTTCCAGAGCTTGGTCATCATCGTTGTCATCATCTGGTTAATCACAGCCCACCTAGTGGTGGCCGGTGTTTTCTAAAGGGCAGGTCCTTTCCAAGGACCTAGAATATCTAGACGTATTTCCACAGAATATGTGCAGTTCCAAGCAGGGCTGCCTTTTGCAGCTCATGTGGGGTAATTTCATTTACTCCTAAAGTGTACAGGTGTTTTTTCAACCTTTTTGGTATAGCACCTAAAGCACCCACTACAATTGTTTTAATTTTTTGCCTTTTCTTTTTTTAACCAGAATCATTCCCTCTCAATCTGAAGATCTTTATACTTGGTAATTTTTCATGTTCTTTCTCTTCATGCAGGTATTGCCACATCTATAATTCAAACCTTTTCCTTCTCCACTACAGTTAATCTGGTGTGTTATGTGCCAGATATTATCTGTTTGGATGATGATGATGATGATGATGATGATGATGATGATGATGATGATGATGATGATGTACCAACTCCATGTGTCACTGGACTGAAAAACTGTATTTGGAGTTGTGATAAAAAAAAGTTGGGAAACAGTAACTTAGAAAAATCACAGAATTAGCTGCTTGGCAGGGGTTCGTAGAGTAGCTTGTAAGTGCTTCATGCATTCCCGAACTTGTCACTACATTACAGCTACAATCCCATGTAAATATTACTGGGAGTAAGCCTGACTGAACATAGTTGGGACTTACTTCTGACTAAACATGAAAAAAGCTACCACTCTCATATACTTTTTACAGTTATCTGGTACATTTTTGTAAATTCAAGTTTTCAGTTTTTAAGTGTTTGCTTTAAGGCAGTGGTACTCAAACTTTTCCGTCCAGTGGCTCCCTTGACACCCGTGGCTGTTGGCCATGACTCCCCATCATGTTCCTGAGGGCAGGAAGTGACGTCATTAAACAGGAAGTGGCCAGAAATATTAACTATATTAACTATATTAAATATAATATTATAATATTTATTATAATATATTAAATATATATTAACTATATTAATATTAAGTATATTAATCATATTATTAATTAAATGCAGATCTTAAAAATATATTATTAATACACAGCAATATACATGCTTTATAAATGATCAGCTGCTGATCACTGTTGGAGACAGGATACTAGAGTAGGTAGATTTTGTCTGGTCCAGGAGGACTCATTTTTTTAAACTTTGTAAACATACCAATAGAATTATTTTATCAAATGAACTTTGTGAACCACTAGTCTGATCAACATTACACACACACCCCCCTGTGGACCCCAATCCGACTAGTCATTTCTCCCATTCTCCTTGGATAGGATTGAACCCTTTATTAATTTAATGAAATTAAATTTTTCCATCAGCTGGTGAGGAAAACAAAAATAGACCATGAAAATATATCAGAGCTGATAAGGGTTTGGTTAGGAAGCTGATTTGTCTCCTATACTAGGAGATGCACAGCTCAAGCCTATGCATGTCTACTCAGAAGTAAGTCCCATTAGAGTCAATGGGGCTTACTCCCAGGAAAGTGTGGATAGGATTGGGCTAGCAGTCACTTCATCAATGGCTGATAAGCATTCCCTTCAAACAGCAAGATTCATCACTTTAAAAATACAGCCTTTCCTCTTCAGTCAAACAACAAGATTAATAAATCACGTTAAAAACAGTACCCCTTTTCTGCTCCTGGCCAAGTAAAGCGTGTGCTTCTCTCTCTCTCCCCCCCCCTTTGCCAACTGCATGGAAACAACTTTAAGAGCCCTGGTGACTGGTAAAATAGGAAGCGTTTTGTTTGGGGAGGGGGAGGAAAGCGGGAAGGTTTGGAGATTGAAAGAGGGGAGTGGAAGAGGGAGGGGGTTGAAAAGAGAGATTTCACTTTGATGGGAAGTGATCCCAGGCTGGGAACTAGGAACCAACCAGACAAGCATCAGCAAGGGTTAAGGACTGCAAGCTGAGCAAGCTTTGGAAACAACATGCAGCGAACACAGAAGGCGGCAGCCTCGGAGTGGGGGAGAAGAGGGCGGGGTGGCAGCAGCAGCCCCTCTCGCAGCTGAGCAGCTCCCGTTTCTTCTACTTTAAAAAAAGCACAGAAGACGGGCTCGTATTCTGCCCAGGGGTGTGACTGTATCGCTGTGGGAGGACATCCCGCACCTCCTCTTTGAGTTCCTGGCACCTCCCTAAAGAGCCACGCAGCACAGTTTGACTAACACTGCTTTAAGGTAACGCAACCTCTTCCAAGAATCTAGGATGAAGTGATCCAGCTCTTTATAATAAGTTCAAATATCTCAAAGGGGCGAGAAAAAAAAAAGATTCTCCAATGAAACTATTTAATGTTGATTTTGTTGTACAGTCTTTGTGGGATGTGGCTGTGGGGCAAGGCGACGGGTGTCGTGATGTGTAGGAACTTCAGAATTTACCACGACACCACTGCTGATTCCATGGTTAGCACCAGTGGCATAACTACAGGGAGTGCAAAGCACAAGATTTGCAGGAAGCAAAATGGAGGGCTATGCCTCTGGGCATGACT
This sequence comes from Tiliqua scincoides, assembly GCF_035046505.1. Lineage (NCBI taxonomy): Eukaryota > Metazoa > Chordata > Lepidosauria > Squamata > Scincidae > Tiliqua > Tiliqua scincoides. Next base: position 78,551,922 of record NC_089827.1, on the reverse strand, counting down.
CCGAAGGGGGAGGAGCCACTTGCATGCTGTTGTGAGGCCCCCTGCAAAACTTAGTGCTTTGCATCCCCTCTAGCTATGCCACTGGTTAGCATGGGATCCCACGCACATGATATTCTATATTTCCACTTCTCCAAGTCACGCAAAATTTCAGAGGCAGTAGTGCTACGTGGATTTGGCTTCCTTTGGATGAGAAAGCAATAGATACCTGTGGCATTTTTGTAATGCTTGCTTTGTACCAAATATACAGGTGAAGCATTAGTAGAGGTAAACAGTATGTGTTCCAACCAGGCAGAAGATCCCCTCCCTCACATGTGATTCTCAGAGAGAGAGACCCTGCACCCAAGGTGTCTTTAGCTCTCAGTTCACAAACCCTCTACGTCTTTCCCTTCTTCAAACTGTTATTTCTTCACACACATATTTACCTCAGCCCCCTTCCTTTAGCTTAGTGACAGCAGGTTGTGTCCTCTTCCACATGCTCTCCTGCTCAAAATACCCAGAATAATTACCAATGATCATTGGCTCCCACTAAAGAAACCTCAGCCAACTATTCTTGGTCCATTAAAAACAAGAGCCAGGATGGTGTCATGGTTTGGGGGTTGGACTTTGACCTGGAAGACCCAGGTTGAAATCCCCACTCAGCCATGAACCTTCCTGAGGGACCTGGGGCCAGTCACTATCTCTCAACCCAACCTACCTCACAGGGTTGTTGTGAGGACAGAAGGAGGGACAGAGTTGTGACACCACCCTGAGCTCCTTGGAGGATGGGTGGTATAAAAATGTAATAAATAAATAAAGGTTATTAGATAAATCTAAATAAATCAAATAAATGTTATTAGATTATATTAGACACCCCCTCCAGTACACATTTTCTTGTGTTTCTTCCATGACAACCTGGGTGGCAGCAGTTTGTAATGGATTTGGTGGGCCACTGTGAGATATAAGAAACTGGACTAGATGGGCCTATGGCCTGATCCAGTGGGGCTGTTCTTAAACTACAATTCCCAGGAGGCCTTGCAGGTCTCTTGTTATCTGGTGTGCTCCCTGGGGCATTTGGTGGGCTGCTATGAGATACAGGAAGCTGGACTAGGTGGGCCTTTGGGCTGATCCAGTGGGGCTCTTCTTATGTTCTTATCCCCCATTTTGTAGCTCTTCAGAAAGCAGTGGAAGATCTGTCATCTGTCAGGATAATGCTAGCGTGGAGAGACTGGACTTCTGTGCTTTAACCTTTCTGGTTTTCAACTCTCCTTTTACTCTTTTCTCCTTCATTCAATCTACTTCAGTTTTGAATCCCAGCCACTAAATGACAGAGTTGTTGTCACCCACGTCCTCTACGGGGAAGATGTGCACTCAACACTTGAGTGTGTTACTTATTGTTAGATATTAGAGGTGATTGTTTCCAGTAAGATAGGATTACAGCCTGTCTTATGAAACACAATGGGCTTACTTCTGAGTAAACACCGTTTTCAGACACCTTTCCTTTTCACAGTTCTTGTTTTCCATTACTTATGCAGCAACGAAATGATTTGTGCCTCTGACACTTCCATTGATGACCTTTGCACATTCAAGACAAGGGTTGCACCTCCCTGAGGTGTGTATAGAATCTTGAGCATGTCCATAATTTAGAGCTGTGAAGACTGAAGGAGTAAATCTGCATAGTGGCAACATGTTTTGAGCATGAGGAAAATGTGGTGCTCAAGGTCAGTTTTTCCAGGTCAAGGATAGTTACTAAAGTGACTGGGAACAACTCTGAAGTTGTTAATGGAAAAGCAGATACAAAGAATATTGTGACTGTTTCCTGAGTTTGATAGAAAATGAAAAATTACGATATGCCTTTCTTAAACATATTTCCTTTGGAACTCAGAGATAAACCATATAACTTTTATGTGTCTGCTAAGGAAAAATATTGGCTTCATATCAACTACTTTGTGTTACACCTCTTTTCTGGAGAAAAATTCTGGCTCCACTTAAACCCACCCAACTCAGTAGTTGCTTGAGGACATTATTATTAATACACCCTAAACCTAAACACATTAACTGGGAAGTATAATCCATTGATTACAATGAAATTTACATCTGTGCTCAAACGTCCAGGCTCACTGCAGTCCTCAGGCATTAAATACGAAGCAGGCTTTCTTTTTAAATGATTAGTATTTCACTCATGTATGAACTCAACTGCATGAAAGGCAGGATTTTTTTAAATCTCCAGGAGCTGAAAACATACAGAATTGAAACAAAATGAAGTTCTAAATATCAAAGGTTGTATCCTGAGTTGCGTGCGAAAAAAAGAAGCACATGCAACAAAATATCAGGACAGACCCCTTCCAGTGGCGGAGTTAGAGGAAGTGCAAAGCACTGAGTTCTGTAGGTGCCTGAATGTGCTGTGCAAGCGCCCCTCCCTCTCCTCTTTAGAGCCACTCTGGCAGGGGTAGCAAAACAGAGGTTTTTATTAACAGCTCTATCACGTATCTAATTGCACTATGAAAAGTGCTTGAAACCTGGTCCTTGACCAACTTTGGTTATTAGTTCTATATCTGTGAGAGTAGACCGACTATAGTGCGGACAATGAGATGACCCCTTCTTATGAGATCTTTTTTTAAGCAGACAAAAGATAAATCCTAGAACCTGCATACCAGCTGCTTGTCTTCTTATGTCTTTAGACCAGTGGTGTTGCTAGAAGGTTTTGCTCCCACCACCTGGAAGGGGAGGGGCCACTTGCATGGCACATTCAGGACATGCAAAACATAGTGTAAAATTTCAGGTCACAAAACTTAGTGGTTTGACCCACTCTAGCTACACCATTGCTTAAACAAGTGGTTTTCAAACTGGAGCATTGCAACGCCTCAGCCTGAAGACCCTGGCCTCTGCACCCTTTAGGAGCTGGGGCAGCAGGGTGGAGCGACGCGATCCACAGGATCGCATCACTCAGGGCGGCTGCAGGGACTGGGATGTACTCACCAGTCTCTGTAGGAGTGTCCTGGGGGTGCGGGAAGCCCTGAGCGAGCTTCTGCAGGGCTACCCAGCCTTCCAAAAGTGAAAGAGGAGCGATCGAGCTCTGGTTTTGCAGAAGTGGAGCGTGATCGCTCCACTTTCACTTTTGGAAGGCTGGGTAGCCCTGAGACGCTCGTGCAGGGCTTCCCACACCCCTGACAGGCTGCTGCAGGGACTGGTGAGTGCATCCTAGGGGATCGTGTCGCTGCCTTCCCCCTACCCCTGTTGCCTCCCTCCCCTCCCCTGCAAGAACTTACTGCGGTTTTCAAGCTCCCGGAGAGTTTGAAAACCACAGGCTTAGATTACTATTTCTTGTGAGCAATTTAATATACTACTTCCTTGTTCTACTAATTGACTTGCATTATTGCAACAATTACTGTTGCATTATACAAAGTAACGTGATTCACATTTCCACAATGTAATCCCAAAGCACTCAGTGAACTGAGTCCTCATTCATAACCAGGCTAAGCGCAGCTATCTGTGTGTGCCAGGATGTGTCTCTTTTTGCGTGGAACCATCCATGAAACTGAAGTGCATGGAGAACTCATGCTATGGAATGGCCTGTATAGCTATCAAAGCCCGTGTGCAAGCTGCATCATAGCATTTGTCTTTAAATTATACAATTGTTCACACATAGTAGCAGAAAATGTGAAAATGTGAAAATTTCACTCATATAAATGTGAGTTCACGCACCACAAAACTCACCATGGTCTTATGATAACTCCTACAAATGGCTTTGTCTTTATTTTTCATACATGACCCATGTTATTTGAACAAAGATAACTTCTATGCATTTTTTTTTTAATAAACACTGGCCCACAGGGACCAAACTTTATTGCTTATTTCATGGAGCTGTGACAAAACGCTAGGAATCAAATAACATGGGGATCACAGAGGCTATTATGTTTATTTTGCTGAACAGATGGTGATAATCCATTAAAGGAACATATTCAACAAGCAAGCAATTCAAAGTACAATCATAGACAGCAACTCTATATGAATAACAAAGCAAAGAGTTAGGAGACAAGGCAAGAAAACAAGAAAAAGTAAACTGTAGTTATCCCATCTTGATACTTTCCTTCTGCAAGCGTTTTGCAGAAATGGCTGAAAAGTTCATGTCCAGTCTTATTTAGCAGTGACCAATGACAGCAAAGAACAGTCCTATAAAATTTATCTCCCACAAAAATAAACTATATATATAAAAAAATTTTATGATGTTCTTTCTGTTTCATTGGCCACAAGCAGTTTTTTTCAGTCTGAAAAATGAGGTATAGAAGACCCTGAGAGGTAGTAATGTGTTTTGATTGTTCTACAATATATAAAAAATAAAAGGTTTGCTTTGATCTGAGGCACAAGTCCCCTGGAGTCTGATGTCTGACCCACATGTGTTGGTATCTTCCGTTTGTCTCTTATATGTTTGTCTCACGTCTGCTGTTTTGCTGATCCAGCAGCTCCCATGCAGGCACATTCTGTTGCACACATGAAGCGCCCAGCAATTAAGGCTGCTGACTTCTATTCAGTAGTCATTGTACCATACGCACAATGTGGGATTTTCCATATTCAGCAAATTCCTTAAAATGAGAATGACATGTCCCGTCCCCCCACCTCCCAGGTATAAGAGTTTGTGTGCACATTGGAAACATGGAGCTTTGGAGTGTGGCCAATGTATCTAAAAACTACATGGAATAGTGCATTATGGCATTTCAGAGCCCTGACCCACTGTCCCTATTAGTTAATGGGATGCTTTTTCCCAGTGGGAACCCTTTACAGCTCACAGGTAACTGCTCTGGAGGGCCAGGAGGGGTACGTGTCTGCCACTGGAATGCGAAGCTGAAAAACCCTTGAACCTATGGAGCATCGCCTGCTATGCTTTGGAGCCCAGCCAATGGCTTGCATGGACATGGGCAGGGCCTTAAAGAGCTACCGTCCAGTTTTTCAAAAGTTAGGTAACATCAAGATGCCTCCATTTTATTTCTTCTATATGCTCCTTATTCATTGATCTCCAACAAGATGTGTTCTTGTTACTTGAGATGTTCATGTCTGAACATTGTCTTCTGAGAAGAGCCAGTGAGCAGTTTGCCTTAGGACACAATCCAAAGGTCCTTGCGCTGGCCCAGATGTGTTGCAAAAATGCACTGGCCTCCGGAGGCTGAATTCAGCCTCTGGTGTGCCAGTGCTAGATAAGTTTGTGCTGGCCTGCCTTGGCTGGTGCAGGGGTTTGGGGAGGTTGGGGAAAGAGTAATCTGGGGGCATTCCAGGGCGGGAGGTGGGCGGGCAGGTCCGTGGGTGGACTGGGCCCAGGAGGGGGATGTAGCCAGAATCTGGCACTTAGTCGGATCCTAACCCTGCTGCTGGGTGGCCTGACCTCATGCCAGGCTGCTTGGATCTGCGCCACAGATCCGAGTAGTCCCATTTGGGCACAGATCCGAGTAACCCCATTTGGGCTGATTCCCCTTGCCCCGGGTTGCACTACAGCCAGCCCTAACCCTGCACTGGATACAGTGCAGGCTAGCCAGCCTGTCTGTCCCAGCGCAGGATAGGACTGGGCTGTTAGTTGCATTTGGCTAAGTATTATAGACATACTGGAGAAGGCCTTCCTGAGAAACTACCCCTGGCCCAAATGCACCAATGTTAGAGAACAGATATATTGGCTGAATGTGAGATCCAGAAAGAGAGAGAAGAAAAGGGCAGGATATTAAACCAACTTGACATAAGAAGCATTTAAAATAAATCTGGTTGACACATATTAAAAAAAAAAAATCACGTTTGTGACAAAATACATGAAAATACTTGACAAGTATTCTTGTACAATCTACTAGTTTTTTTTTAAACACACATACATATTTGTGATTGCATTATGCAAAAAACGGAGCTTGTTGCCTCTCTCCTACAAAGATTCAAGTTTCTTTGAAGGGTTGATTTCAATATGAAAGTAACCAAAATTGTGTACATTTCCCACAAAGTTCTTTAACAAAAATAGATTTGATTAGGGATTTGTTGCAGTCCTAAATGTTTCAAAATGTTCCCCAAAATTAATGCTGAAAGAAGCAACAAGTTCATTCCATTTTTAGTCTGGAGGTAGGTTTTTGTCAATCCACTAGTCCATTTCATTAAAAAAAAATTTCATTTGAGGTACAAACTTGGACAGTAAATGTTTAAACATTGCAGTTAATTATTTTTCTGTCATGTAGTGTCTTCGAAGAAAATTATCCTTACAAACCTTATGAGCAATTCGGTACAAAAATATATTCAAGTTAATGGTACATTACATAGAAATTGAGCAGAGAAAAGGCATAATACATACAAAAGAAAAATACATAGTTATGCTGGAAAACACTAAAGGTATTGTCTCCTTAATGGCAAGTAGGTGACAAAAGTAGAAATATGAGGGGAAATGCAGACACTGATGATTATCTACCCAATAATAAGTTCCTGCATTGTATGATTATAGCAGCAAATGTTTCTATGACTGTTGAGTTAATTGCAAATATCAGAGGTAGTATTGGAAAATGGGGTAGTATTGCATTTGTTGCTAAAAGTGCTGCTTTGAGTGAAAAAGATGATGACATGCAACTGGGATAAAGTTGCCCAGTCATCCATCCTAAGTCAATGTGTGTTGCTTAAAGGACACACACAAGCTCACTTGAGGTACATACATACTGTTGGCTCTGGTACTGAGATGTGTGAATGAAGAAGAGCGTTCCATTCCGTTCCCTTTGAAACACAGAAGGAACTGACAGTACTGGATGAAGACACACTCAGAATGTGAATCTTTTCCCTTGGTTCTGGTATGATCATGATGTAGATTCATTCTGAGACATGGTTTTAAACTACTGAAAGAATCCAAATTTTAGTTGCTAAATCTCTGAAGAGAGAGTCTAATGTTAGTAATTTCTAAACCATGTAAGACTCTCCAAAAAGCATATTTTACCTGAGGAGAGAGGAATATGTTTGTAGAGAGCGGTGCCACGGTTCTGTTTAGTACTACTTCTGCAGATATATGTGTATTAGTAAATATACAAAGTATCTGTGTCATTTTTTTTCCCTTTTGTAAAGTGAAAGTACCTTTTTCATGTGGATTTTTCCTGAATATCAGCTGAATTGTGAAGAAAAAAAAATCAGCCTTCAACTTATCTTGAAATAACAGTAATATTTTTTAAAATCAAGCACAAATCTAGAACAAGACTATAAAAAGAGTAGTATCTAATCCTTATCTTTGGTGTTCTAAACAGAAAGTTCACTAAGCTAGGGAGTGGGTTCTTGGAGGTGTTGTAAGGACTGGTGTTAAACACCAAGGCCTTCCTATTTGAATGCCCATATAATTAATATTTTACAAAAGTCTTATTTACGTGCAGTGCAGTGAATGACTTAAAACCTGGTTCAAAGATTTACTGACCCATTCACCCTCACTTAGCAGCTCAAACTAACTATTAGGAGGTTAAAGAAAAATAAGATAAAACAGTAATTAAGTGTTGCATCATTAATCTGTGTCCCCGTGTTACAACAGTTTCACTAAACCTGGGACAGTGAAGGGATTATAACAAAGGTGATTAAAAAGTCCTTTTTAAGGTTATATGATTTCCCTCCCCCTTCCAGGCCAAAGTGGAAAGATGGGTGGCAATAGAAAGCAAGTGATCAAAGGCAGCGTCTTCTCCCTTCAAAAGACCCAACTGCTGATGAGGTAGAAATTGCAAGGTGTGGTCTTCTAATCATCTTCCGCAGATTCTTGTGAGGATGTCTCTTCAGTCTGTTCCTGGAAAATGCAAATTAAGCAAATGGATTTGTGAATTAGAAATTCAACCATTACAGTATAAAGTTATATATGTTCACTCTCAAGCAAGTCCCGCCTTACAGCCCAATCCGCTGCAGCCTGTGGACCAGTCCAGTGTGTGCTGTACTGGTGCTAGCCCTTGCAAAGGTGTTGTAAAGCACTTTGTGATAGCCTAGCAATTGTTGGCACAAAGGCCCGCAACAGCCCGTGCTTACTGGCAGACGGAGGGACATAGACCAAACCAGGTAGGACCTGCACTGAACGGCCGGAAGGTGGAATGGGGCGGGGGGTGGTGGAAGATGGTGGTAATGGGGCAGACTGGGCCCAGGAGGGGCATCTGTGAGATCAGGGCCTAGGAGAGGGGGGTAAAGGGGGTAATTTGTACCTGGGCCCAGGGTCAGAAAGGGGGCCCAGAAAGTTCATGGGATGTGATATTTTCCTGTCTCACCTGAACTCACTGCCTGCATGTGATGCTCACACACAGCCACATGCAGTGGTAACTGCTGCTGCAAGCCATGCACACCAGGCCCAGGACTGTATCTATGACCCTCCTTAAGACAGTGTCAGATGTGGGAGGAAACTGGCCTGCTACAGTAGCTCTCTGGCTTGTGGATCCCATGACCATGAAGGAGTGTATGGGACTCAGCTGCAGGGCTACAGCTGCTGCAGAAGTTCATTTTGGTCCATTCTAGTGTGAGCCTAAATACGATGATGCTAATTTTCTGCAATGGATTTTCTATATTTCGAAGATTTTAGAGAGACTTAGGAGTGTGTCTGATTTTCCACATTCGTTTATCTCGCTGCCAGGGCTGCATGGTCTGGTAGACCTGGGCTTTGTATCAAGAAGCCTAGTAGACCTGGGTTCCAAAGACTATCATGGCTGTCAGCACCCTTCCCCTGCTCTATTCCCCCCCCCCCGTTCTACCGGCCCCCATTCCATTGCCCCCTCATCCTTTGGGAAGGGGCCCAGAAGAAACTTTGTACCCCCTGATAAAATTCCTCTCATAGGCCCTGTGGGAGATGACATGCTGCAGCTGCTGAAATTCCCTTTTCTACACAGTTGTTAAAGGCCCGGGAGGTCTGAAGTTGAAAGGTTGGCCATCCCTGTTTTAAGTGAACATGCATAGGATTGCACTATTGATGCTGTTTTTAGGTTCAAAACTAAACCGTGTCCTCACTCAGGGCTACTTTTGCTGTTTTGGGGGTACCTGTTTTCCCTGGTGGTGCACGTGTCTTCTTCACAGCCATTTCTACCATTGTGGTGGCTACCAAAAGAATGGCTGTAACTGTGGAAATCACGGCACGGGTGCCGGTATGCTGCCCTTTGTATGTGACTTTTCCCATGACCCCAGATATGCATGCGCCTGAGGAAAATTGCAGAGGTAAAATTCGTGACAAAAGTGACCTCTGAAACTACTGTCAGGTTGGAGAAGGCCTATGTTTCTTCCAAAGGCGGAAAAGAGAACTGAATAATTCTTTTACTACTAATCAAGTCTACGGTACTTTTCAGAATATAAAGTACTTTACGATGCTCTCTTGTATGACGGCATGCATCCGCCCAGCTTCCAACCTAGGGAGGCAGGTTACGCTTGGACATGGAGACCTGCCAGAAGCCACCCAACAAGCTGCACAGCTGAGCGTGGGTCTGAACTTTGTCCTCTCACATCCTCACTGATCATACTCTATGCCACACTACAGCAGTCTTCCAGCCCAGCAATTATTGAGGCTTCTTGGAGCAGAGTCCAGCCCCAACACTGCAAAACCTAAAATGCACGTAAAGATAACTGTGTTTTCAGATGCAAGATCTAAAAACTGGAGATGCCACACAAAAAGGGAACTGCCATAAGAACATAAGAACAGCCCCACTGGATCAGGCCATAGGCCCATCTAGTCCAGCTTCTGTATCTCACAGCGGCCCACCAAATGCCCCAGGGAGCACACCAGATAACAAGAGACCTCATCCTGGTGCCCTCCCTTGCATCTGGCATTCTGACATAACCCATTTCTAAAATCAGGAGGTTGCGCATACACATCATGGCTTGTACCCCATAATGGATTTTTCCTCCAGAAACTTGTCCAATCCCTTTTTAAAGGCGTCTAGGCTAGACGCCAGCACCACATCCTGTGGCAAGGAGTTCCACAGACCGACCACACGCAGAGTAAAGAAATATTTTCTTTTGTCTGTCCTAACCCGCCCAACACTCAATTTTAGTGGATGTCCCCTGGTTCTGGTATTATGTGAGAGTGTAAAGAGCATCTCCCTATCCACTCTGTCCATCCCCTGCATAATTTTGTATGTCTCAATCATGTCCCCCCTCAAGCGTCTCTTTTCTAGGCTGAAGAGGCCCAAACGCCGTAGCCTTTCCTCATAAGGAAGGTGCCCCAGCCCCGTAATCATCTTAGTCACTCTCTTTTGCACCTTTTCCATTTCCACTATGTCTTTTTTGAGATGCGGCGACCAGAACTGGACACAATACTCCAGGTGTGGCCTTACCATCGATTTGTACAACGGCATTATAATACTAGCCGTTTTGTTCTCAATACCTTTCCTAATGATCCCAAGCATAGAATTGGCCTTCTTCACTGCCGCCGCACATTGGGTCAACACTTTCATTGACCTGTCCACCACCACCCCAAGATCTCTCTCCTGATCTGTCAGACAGCTCAGAACCCATCAGCCTATATCTAAAGTTTTGATTTTTTGCCCCAATGTGCATGACTTTACACTTACTGACATTGAAGCGCATCTGCCATTTTGCTGCCCATTCTGCCAGTCTGGAGAGATCCTTCTGGAGCCCCTCACAATCACTTCTGGTCTTTACCACTCGGAAAAGTTTGGTGTCATCTGCAAACTTAGCCACTTCACTGCTCAACCCTGTCTCCAAGTCATTTATGAAGAGGTTGAAAAGCACCGGTCCCAGGACAGATCCTTGGGGCACACCGCTTTTCACCTCTCTCCATTGTGAAAATTGCCCATTGACACCCACTCTCTGCTTCCTGGCCTCCAACCAGTTCTCAATCCACGAGAGGACCTGTCCTCTAATTCCCTGACTGTGGAGTTTTTTCAGTAGTCTTTGGTGAGGGACCGTGTCAAACGCCTTCTGAAAGTCCAGATATATAATGTCCACGTGTTCTCCCAAATCCACATGCCTGTTGACCTTTTCAAAGAATTCTATAAGGTTCGTGAGGCAAGACTTACCCTTACAGAAGCCATGCTGACTCTCCCTCAGCAAGGCCTGTTCGTCTATGTGTTTTGAGATCCTATCTTTGATGAGGCATTCCACCATCTTACCCGGTATGGATGTTAGGCTGACCGGCCTATAGTTTCCCGGGTCCCCCCTCTTTCCCTTTTTAAAAATAGGCGTGACATTTGCTATCCTCTAATCTTCTGGCACCATGGCCGTTTTGAGGGACAAGTTGCATACCTTAGTCAAGAGATCTGCAACTTCATTCTTCAATTCCTTAATAACTCTTGGGTGGATGCCATCAGGGCCCGGTGACTTATTGATCTTTAATTTATCAATGAGGTCTGAAAAATCTTCTCTTTTAACCTCTATCTGACTTAACTCCTCGGTCAGGAGGGGCCGTTCGGGCAGCGGTATCTGCCCGAGGTCTTCTGCCGTGAAGACAGATGCAAAGAACTCATTTAATTTCTCTGCCATCTCTAAGTCTCCTTTTATCTCCCCTTTCCCTCCCTCACCATCCAGAGGGCCAACCGCTTCTCTGGCGGGTTTCCTGCTTCAAACATATTTGAAGAAGCTTTTATTATTCCCCTTAATGTTGCTGGCCATGCGTTCCTCATAGTCTCGCTTGGCCTCCCATATCACCTTCTTACATTTCTTTTGCCACAGTTTATGTTCCTTTAGATAGATCCTCCTGCTCTTTTCTCTCGGCATCAGTCCCCTTTCCCTTCCCTTTCGTCTGAAAACATGTCGGGGCCATCTCTTGACCTTTCCATACTCTGCAGTCCTCTTTACACTCCTTATTCAATTAATGGGCTGTACCTTTCAGGATATGGGTGGTAAACTGTAGACAATAAACACTGCTGATAAAAGGGGCTGTTAGCGAGAAGTTGATTTTTATCAAATGCTGCACATCATCTTGTAAGACAGCATGTGAAAAAGATCTAGGGCGAATAGGTAAACATTTACCCGTACAGCAAATGGAGACCTTTTAAGAATGACCAGCTTATAACAGTCTTCGTACTTTAATAGATTTGATTTTCCACATGGCTTCATTTTGTCTGGGTGGCTAACTGACACAATTTATAACTCTCTTCCTTTCCCAGGCCACTGTAGTACCTCATTCAGCAAAGCAGGCCTTCCAGCTTGTCTGCATTATGTGACCAAACTTCCATTCATTAGTGTTTGAAACACTTCAGCTGTGAAAGGGATCCTAAATGCTACCATGTGTGACACGACTGCACAAGAGCAGCATGGAAGGAAAAGAAACAAGGCTGGGCTTTAATCAGAGGCCACTGCTGGCTAAAATCCGTTTTCAAAACATTTCGATGTCCCCCCCCCCGCACAAAAAAATGGCCTGAAAAAGCTGTAAATCCAGGGAATAAACAAAAGTACAAATGAATGGATGACAGCTTAAAAAATATAACCACAGCAGCAGCAACCCATGAGATTTCACACTGGTTTTGTTTAGTCTGCTTTGGGTTATGTGGGAAATGGGGAAAGCATGAAGCAAAAAAGCCCCCCTGCTCAATGGAGGGCCTCAAATATTTAAACCAGTAGGTTTATACCTCTTGACTAGGAAACGAGCCATGACCCTGAGATAGTCTCTGGAGAGCGAGGCACAAAGAAAGATGTAGTACGATCAAAGCCACGGACAGACGAAAGGGAGGAAAGTCAAGTGTCAGCTCACCTCTGACCCCCTCTTTTCAATTAATATTTAAATTCCAAAAAGGCACCAAGCCATCGCACTGGTATGGCAGCCTCCTTGATGACACCGCATGTCCAGTCACCATAATATTCTGGCCTTATACAACCAGAAAGGAGCTGGTGTTGACAAGGTGAATATTACCAAACACACCACTAGTCCTGGTTTATTATTTTATTCAAGACTTTCCTATCTTATCTGAAGCACCAGGGGCAAGTTACAGCACTTGCAATCCTGGCCCCGGTGCTGCCCGGAGGCTGCGTGCAGCCTCTCCGGCCCTCCAAAGGCCTCCCTTCAGGGCTTCCATGGGCGGGGGGTGCCACTGTGGGGGGGAGTGGATGGTGGCATGGTGCCACTCCGTCCCTGTGCCACTTGGGGCATTTGCAATCCTCCCCCCCCCCCAGGTATGCAGTGGGATACATCTTGGTCACATTTTGTTAATCACAACAATAAACCTGCCTGGAAGGTAAGGTTGAAAGAGAACAACTTGCCCAAAGCAATAGGGCAGGAATCTGAACCTTGGCCTTCTGCAGCCTCACCAGGGATGGGGCAGTAGCTCAGTGACAGTGCTGTAGCTTTCCCAGCCCTACCTGCAGATACCAGGAATTGAACCGGAGACCTTCTGGATGCTCCACCACTGAGCAGTGGCATAGCTAGAGGGGGTTTACAAAGCACTAAGATTTGTAGGGAGGCTAAGTGCGGTGTGCAAGCTGCAAATCCCCTTCCTCTTTCGCTCCTCCCAGCCAGAATGGGTCTGAAGGGGAGGAGGAAGAGCCACTTGCACTTGCCACTGAGGCTCTCTGCAAAGCTTAGTGCTTTGTAAACCCCCTCTAGCTTTGCCACTGCTCAGTGGTGGAGCATCCAGAAGGTCTCCGGTTCAATCCCTGGTATCAGCAGGTAGGGCTGGGAAAGACCCCTGAAACCCTGGGGAGTGACTGCCAACCGCTATCAACAATACAGAATTAGACAAACCCATGACTGCCCTACTGACATGAATATCAGTGTTAGAAAGATGTATAGGATTGGGCCCTCGGTCTCCTTAGGGTGACTTTACTTTCATTCAAGCTTTGATGTTCTACCCATAATTCATTGAAAAAGTGATCCTATTAAAGTCATATAACATGTCCTGGTGCATGCTGACAATGGACGCATAACTACAATGTTAGACTAAGGCGCAATCCGAAGGCTCCCTAGTGCCAGCCCAGGAGGGTTGCAAACATGCCATATCACCTCTGGAGATATAGTATAGCCTCATTCGTGAATGGTTCTAACAGCTTCCTCATGAGGAAGCTGCTTGAACCATTCACTAAAGAGGCTAGGCCATGTCTCCAAAACTAGACATGATAGGGCAAAACAGATGCCATTTTTGGAATAGGCACCCCAAATATACCCAGGAAATAGTGTAACGTTTAAGGAAGTAAAATGTGTGTTGGCCTGTGTTATCTGCCAAAATTGGTATCTGTGGGGGGTCTGGGAACTGTGGGTATGGGGGAGACACTGTTTATGCCACTTGCAACAAGCCAACACACATTTTGCTTCCTTACACCAATTCCTGGGTATATTTGGGTGCCGATTCCAAAAATGGCATCTGTTTTGCCCTATCGCATCTAGTTTGGGAGTTATTGTATAGCCTCTTTAGTGAATGGTTCAAGCAGCTTCCTCATGAGGAAGCCTACACCATGGCTTCCTCACAAGGAAGCTGCTTGAACCATTCACTAATGAGGCTACACTATAACTCCAAAACTAGACGTGATGGGGCAAAATGGATGCCATTTTTGGAACCGGCACCCCAAATTCATATCGAACAACCACAAAGTTTGGGAAAAACTTTTCTGACCTTCAATTTTGTAGGCCTGTGTTGAGAAATATCAACGATTCACATTTGGAACACTAAATATTTGGAACTGCATTCTTATACTATGAATTTTGTGGAGGAGAAACCTTCTCGTGAAGAGTATGTATGTCAACCCAGGAAAGGCAGCACCTGAGAGATGGAGACAGAAACAGTCCAATCCTGTGCATATTTAATCTGATTGAGTTAAATGAGACTCCTTGATGTAACTGTGCCTAGGATTGGAACTGTTGCCACCTTGTACTCAGTCTAGGAAGCAAAATTCGCCTGATTCTCAGCTGTTGGGGCTGTCTATGCTAAGGAAGGGTTTGTCGTTTGCTGCGGCACTCGCTTTTGGCAAGGAAGCTGTTTCTGGAACAGATGTGGGAGAGGTGGCACCTTTGCAGAACGAGCCATGGTGATGGAAGAATGGACCAGGGCAGAGACTGAGGAAGCAGTGATGACTCCTCACACCTGGTCTGAGCACAAAGGCCACAAGTAAGCCTCACCTGCGCATGGATAGGACACATTTAGCAGCCAAAATCCTGGCTGCCGCTCTCCAGTCAAATGTTAACGGCATTTGTTTGAAGCTCTGAGAAAGAGATTGAAAATTCAAAGCCAAGAGCTGTGCACACCTCATTAAGACCCAGCTATGTGGGAAGGCCAAGCTGCTGCTTCCTGGTCAAGCGTGTTTATCCACTGGAGAGGGGGCTGCAGGAAGGTAAGATAATAGAGGCTTTCAAAGTGGAAGTGCATGGTGACATTTTTATGACTGCCAGTCAAAGAGGGTTACAGATATGGAGCTGCTCACTGTTGTTTACATAGCCAACTTCACAAAGACAAACAAAGCCGCTACAAGGGGAGTTGTGATCACATTATTTGGCTGTGTATGTGCAGCAACACTCAGGGCTGGAACGGAGAACGTTTGTTTCATCATTACTGCTCTAAATCTTTTTTCTCTTGATTTGACCTGCATTTACAAGGGACAGTTACAGCTATATAGTAGAAAGCATAGCTACAAGTATAGCTGTACCTTACATGAACCATCATCACAAGAAAAATTAGCAGGAGGAGAGGACAATGGCTAAAAAGTCAGGGAGCTGAACTGAACCTCTGCTCCAAAGCCAGCTAAGCAAGGTCTTCCAATGAATTGGAACTGAACCAAAACCTGAAATCCCTGGGTTGCCTTGAACCTGAATCTCCCAGTGGCCTAGCTAGAGGGGGTGCAAAGCACTGAGTTTTGCAGCATGCAGGAGGCCCCTTCCTGTCCCCTTCACAGCCATTCTGGGCTGCGAGAGCAAAACGGAAGCAAACACAAAACCCTCCCTGCAAAACTTAGTGTTTTGCACCCCCTCTAGCTACACCACGGGAACCTCCACATCAGTGCAATGTAGTGCAGAGGCAGCAGCTGAGGTAGGACTGTCCCATCACAGTTCTTCAAAAAGTGCTGCCACTGAAACAGTGGGCGCACACTCACAGCCCGTGCACTCTTAACATCAGCAGGACATTTGCATTGAGATGTTTGCACACGCACAGCTTCAATGGTGGTGCATTTTGAAGAACTCTGGTGGGGCAGTCCTGCCTCACATGCCACCCCTGCACCACATCTTGCTGTTCTATCCACAAAAGTGGTACCCAGTTCAATAATGAGGTTCAATAATGAGGTTGGCCATTCATTCATTCATTCATTCATTCATTCATTCATTCATTCTTCTACCTTTCCTCCAAAGAGCTCAGGGCTCCTTCTCCCACCCTTTAACCTCACAACAACCCTGTGAGGTAGGCTAGGCTGTAAGTGAGTTTGCTGTGTACAAAGAAAGTGAATCCTGGCAAATATCACTGATATCACTGAAGCAAGTTAGGAATGACTATCAGGTCCCATTCATAACAATGGTGTTCAGCCAAGATGCACTGTTTTTAGGTACAGTTTAGGAACTCGCTCAAAGTAACCTGCTGATTTTCATGGCTGAGTGGGAATTTCAATCCTAATCCAGGGAATTCAACCAGGGAATACTCCAAACATACTAACCACATCATTAATAATTCAATATTCCATATTGAATCAATTGCATGAATAATTTTGTCTTATTTTTATCCTGCCACATATATTTTGTTTGTAATAACCTTGAAAAATTCAAAAACAGTTGAAAACAATATTTCTCAGGTGAAACAGTTACTTTTGTATCCCTATTACATGGATACATTGCAACCAAAAGAGTGTTATATTACTCAGCATAAAATCCATATAAACTGGTTCAAAACCAGTTCAAAGTGACTGAACGTTATCAAACCACTTTTTTAATTAGTGTCTGAACCAGAACTGATTTAGTAACATAAACTTACTAATTACCAAAGAACCCAGAATGGAAGTGAGTTAGTTGGCAACCTTCGGTCTCGAAAGACTATGGTATCGTGCTCTGAAAGGTGGTTCTGGAACAGCGTCTAGTGTGGCTGAAAAGGCCGATTCGGGAGTGACAATCTCTTCCACACTGGGAGCAAGTGCAGTCTGTCCCTGGCCTGTCTCCCTGGCTATGGGCCTTCCTTCTTTGCCTCTTAGCCTCAGACTGTTGGCCAAGTGTCTCTTCAAACTGGGAAAGGCCATGTTGCACAGCCTGCCTCCAAGCAGGCCGCTCAGAGGCCAGGGTTTCCCACTTGTTGAGGTCCACTCCTAAGGCCTTCAGATCCCTCTTGCAGATGTCCTTGTATCGCAGCTGTGGTCTACCTGTAGGGCGCTTTCCTTGCACGAGTTCTCCATAGAGGAGATCCTTTGGGATCCGGCCATCATCCATTCTCACGACATGACCGAGCCAACGCAAGCGTCTCTGTTTCAGTAGTGCATACATGCTAGGGATTCCAGCACGTTCCAGGACTGTGTTGTTTGGAACTTTGTCCTGCCAGGTGAAGCCGAGGATGCATCGGAGGCAGCGCATGTGGAAAGCGTTCAGTTTCCTCTCCTGTTGTGAGCGGAGAGTCCATGACTCGCTGCAGTACAGAAGTGTACTCAGGGCGCAAGCTCTGTAGACCTGGATCTTGGTATGTTCTGTCAGCTTCTGGTTGGACCAGACTCTCTTTGTGAGTCTGGAAAACATGGTAGCTGCTTTACCAACGCGTTTGTTTAGCTCGGTATCGAAAGAGTGTCGGAGATCATTGAGCCAAGGTACACAAAGTCATGGACAACCTCCAGTTCATGCGCAGAGATTGTAATGCAGGGAGACCAGGAGGCCAGGAGTATGACACAACAAACAGCAATAGGACGCTCAGCTCAGCAGGCAGAGTTTCAAAGCATGCTTTTTGGCACTCAGAAAAGCCCATCTACCCTGAGCCTCTTACTCGTGTTTGTCACATTGCATCTGGCCTCCCAGCCCAGAAGTAACTGGCAATTACTTCTGGTGGTACTTCAAATAGGTGGACCATGTGAAATGGTGTGGTGGAGGACAAACCTTGAGAAACACTGCTCTAGATCAGGGGTGCTCGCACTTTTTTGGCTCAAGAGCTACTTTGAAACCCAGCAAGGCCCGGAGATCTACCAGGGGGGAAGGAAGCCTCTGACAGACACCCCCTTTAATGTATGGAGTCCGTGACTCACTGCAGTACAGAAGTGTACTCAGGACGCAAGCTCTGTAGACCTGGATCTTGGTATGTTCCATCAGCTTCTTGTTGGACCAGACTCTCTTTGTGAGTCTGGAAAACGTGGTAGCTGCTTTACCGATGCGTTTGTTTAGCTCAGTATCGAGAGAAAGAGTGTTGGAGATCGTTGAGCCAAGGTACACAAAGTCATGGACAACCTCCAGTTCATGCGCAGAGATTGTAATGCATGTGATGAATGGAAGTGAACCTATATGGTTAATAGTTAACTCTCTGCTTTGAGTAGGATCTGGTAGCATAATCTGCTAAATGAATTTCCTCAGTTTTTGAGATTAAAAAAAGACTTTCACAATGCTTTTTAAAATGCATTTGGTAATATTGGTAAAAATTGAATTTCCTCAATTTTTGAGATTAAAAAAAGACTTTCACAGTGCTTTTTAAAATGCATGTGGTAATATTTATTTTATTTAAAGAATTTCTACCCTGCGTTTCTACCACAAGCTGGGGCACCCAAGGTGCCTAAAAAAAATCTAACCTAAGTTGCAAGCAGCTGTAAAGCAAATGTGACCCTGCCTTGTGCTGAGCCAAAGCTTTGGTCCATCTAGCCCAGGACTGTCCACTCTAGTTGGCAATGCACCCCCAGGGTCTCAAGCGAAAGTTCTCTCCTAGTACCTACAACTCAATCCGGACAACAACTGACTGGAGACGCAGGAAACTCAAACTTCAACCTTCTGTATGCAAATCAGGAACGTCACCTGAACAAGGTGTTTATGGTTTAATGACATGGGCTTGGAACCAGAGTTTCCCTACTCCTGGAGCAAGGACTCTTCCTCTACATCCAAGAATCTTTGCTCTAGAAGAGCCCTTTTCTAGAGATAGGGCAACTTTGGATGCTATCCACAGATAAGGAAACTATCAGCCCAGTCCTCCCAGGGCCTTATGCTGCTGGAACCAGTTTTCCAGCAGTGTAAGATCTCTTAGGGCTGTCACAAAGTGCAACATGCCATTCAGAGTGGCCTGAATGCTGCAGCAAGCAGCAGGTGACTGTGTCTGCAGGCCAGTGGGCAGGGTAGGAGTCCCAGGGCCCAATCCTACCCAACTTTCCAGCAGTTGCTGCTATTACTCAGCTCCAATGTAAGGGAACAAATGTTCCCTTACCTTGAAGAGGCCTCTATGACTGTCCTTGAACCACAGGATGCAGTGCATGCCCCATTGCACTGGCACAGCTGCACTGGCACTGGAAAATTGGATAGGATTGGGCCCTCAGTCTGTTATGTCAGAGCAGGCAGGGGTGAGCAGAATGGGGTGGGGAGGGGAAGAATGGGGAGGAGATTAACAGGCCTTGCTGAGGGAGAGTCAGCACGGCTTCTGTAAGGGTAAGTCTTGCCTCAAGAACCTTATATAATTCTTTGAAAAGGTCAAAAGGCATGTGGATTTGAGAGAACCCGTGGACATTATATATCTGGACTTTCAGAAGGCGTTTGACACGGTCCCTCACCAAAGGCTACTGAAAAAACTCCACAGTCAGGGAATTAGAGGACAGGTCCTCTCGTGGATTGAGAACTGGTTGGAGACCAGGAAGCAGAGAGTGGGTGTCAATGGGCAATTTTCACAATGGAGAGAGGTGAAAAGCGGTGTGCCCCAAGGATCTGTCTTGGGACCGGTGCTTTTCAACCTCTTCATAGATGACCTGGAGACAGGGTTGAGCAGTGAGGTGGCTAAGTTTGCAGACGACACCAAACTTTTCCGAGTGGTGAAGACCAGAAGTGATTGTGAGGAGCTCCAGAAGGATCTCTCCAGACTGGCAGAATGGGCAGCAAAATGGCAGATGCGCTTCAATGTCAGTAAGTGTAAAGTCCTGCACATTGGGGCAAAAAATCAAAACTTTAGATATAGGCTGATGGGTTCTGAGCTGTCTGTGACAGATCAGGAGAGAGATCTTGGGGTGGTGGTGGACAGGTCGATGAAAGTGTCCACCCAATGTGCGGCGGCAGTGAAGAAGGCCAATTCTATGCTTGGGATCATTAGGAAGGGTATTGAGAACAAAACGGCTAGTATTATAATGCCGTTGTACAAATCTATGGTAAGGCCACACCTGGAGTATTGTGTCCAGTTCTGGTCACCGCATCTCAAAAAAGACATAGTGGAAATGGAAAAGGTGCAAAAGAGAGCGACTAAGATGATTACGGGGCTGGGGCACCTTCCTTATGAGGAAAGGCTACAGCGTTTGGGCCTCTTCAGCCTAGAAAAGAGGCGCCTGAGGGGGGACATGATTGAGAGATACAAAATTATGCAGGGGAAGGATAGAGTGAATAGAGAGATGCTCTTTACACTCTCACATAACACCAGAACCAGGGGACATCCACTAAAATTGAGTGTTGGGAGAGTTAGGACAGACAAAAGAAAATATTTCTTTACTCTGCGTGTGGTCGGTCTGTGGAACTCCTTGCCATAGGAAGTGGTGCTGGCGTCTAGCCTAGACACCTTTAAAAGGGGATTGGACAAGTTTCTGGAGGAAAAATCTATTACGGGGTACAAGCCATGATGTGTATGCGCAACCTCCTGATTTTAGAAATGGGTTATGTCAGAATGCCAGATGCAAGGGAGGGCACCAGGATGAGGTCTCTTGTTATCTGGTGTGCTCTCTGGGGCATTTGGTGGGCCGCTGTGAGATACAGGAAGCTGGACTAGATGGGCCTATGGCCTGATCCAGTGGGGCTCTTCTTATGAGACTGGGAAGGGGAGGAGAATGAAGCTGGGAATATCAGTGGCAGCAGCGATGCAAACACATGGGTAGTATTAAAGGATGACTTACACAAGAAACTTTATATTAGTGCCAACTGCATAAAATTTAATCAGATATTCATTTGTTACATTTACACCCCACCTTTCTTCCAACATGGAGCTCAAGGCAGTGTATATACAGTTTCTGGTCACCCATCTACGAACTGTTTAGGCCTGGAACATCTAAGCTTCAGCCAGAACCCCTCTGTGTGCACTCAGGTCACAAACCTGAGATGGCAATATAAGAATCTACCAAGGTATGAATGTCACTGGACCAGTGTTTTGCATCTCCTTTGCTCAGAAGATCAGACCATTCAAAAGACAGATTTAGATTCAAACTGCATTTATACTTTAGAAGCAATAAATATAGTTCCCTGTTCTTTGAAAAATTGCTTCACTTGGATAGTCTTCATGATGTTTCACTAAAAATAACTATTTCTTTTGTATTATTTTACAGTATACTTCACCCATGTGGCATTCAGGCCAAGGATACAGCTGTTGCAAATGGCTTACAAACTAGGAAACAGACCTATTTCTCTCTACTGATTATTTTGTATCTTCAGCAAAAAAGCACAATTGACCTTCCTGGAAAAGATCAATTTGGTTGTAGTGGCTGAAAAAGCATCAAAATGAGTACATTAAACATTCCGTTTTTTGGAAGTATAAGATACCTACACACTTTCTACAAGGTCTGTTTAAGCTTCCTGGTGGCTTGTGAATAGATCTGGTATCCTTTTCTAACACAAGTTCACCACAGGGATTCTTCCTGTTATAAATCATTTCAAAGCTATCTGGTGGACTACACATATCTCATGATTTAAGAGTTTGCATTAATACTGAGAGAATATCACTTCCCAGTGGAACCTGCTATTGCAGGCTCTCCAGCTGCAAGAAGGGAAACCCACTGGGTTCTGTAACTGTCTGAAGATACTGTCAAATTTTACATAGTGTCTTCATGGCCCTAAGCTAGAAAGCATCTGTCCCTGTAGTAAGATTTAGTGAATAGATTTGCCCTCCAGTGTGTTTAAAAGCTGGAAGACAGTAGTAAAAAGGGAGGGACTATATTATGTTCTGCTATATTTTGAAAATAGTCTAAAAACACCTGGTAGGTTTATTTGAGATGACAAAAAAGAGATTTGATGCATTCTAAATAGAACACTTTATAAAATGTACAGAAGTTTAAACCCCAAGCAATATGACGTTTCACATATGAGACCATAACCCTTCTCCAGATAAAACAAATGGTTTTATATGCACAATCATTCATATCCAGCAGAATCCTTCTTCCACACATAATAAGAGATTTATGGAAAAAAATCCATTTTTACCACTTGGCTAGGAGTACAAAAGGGTTGTTAAAATGTGTTATGAAAAAACTATTCTGTGGCAGGTGATCTTGTTATGCACTGATTCATACATTTTGCCCTCACAATGAGCTGGTTGGGGTGTAATAAATAGCATGATCTGAGTGATCGAGACAGTTGATGTTTGCAGATGTTACTGAGACAATACAGAACTCCAACCACATGGAAGCAGTTTTTTTGTTTTGTTTTTAATAGCAGCCATGTTACCATGAATTAAACCAGCTTTTTCTGAGGCTTTACCTCATAACCAGAGGGTGTTATGTCCATACATGGACTCCAATGTCTATGGTAAAGAATGTGAAATCTGCAGTTACCAAGTGGAGAGCCACGTTTACCCACCTTCCTCACCATCTCGCTTCCATCTTGCCTCTTTGCCTTTTAAACACTGAAAAAGGAAATGGGGGAGTAGGGGAGACAAGAGTAGTCTCATCCACCCACTCTAGTCTTGATGGCTCTCCTCCATCTCCTTCTCCCTTTGCATGACTTACTTGCCTTTTCAAAAGGCCTAGAGCAGATGAAGCATTGCACTACTGCCCACAGTAACACAGAGCCAGTTGGAGAAGGGAGGCAAGATAAACCCAGCCAGCCATCTCTCAAAGTGTACATGTATGTAATAATTATGAAATGACTGATAACAGCCAGAACTCTTGTGGCAAATTTGTGCTAGAAAAGGATAATAGACTTGCAAGCTACATGTAAACTGACACTGCAGAAATGTGGGTACGGTAGTATCTTATTCCTCCAAAGATGGAACAGTCTACCCGGATGTAGCTAAAGGTGGAATAGAGCCAGGCCCCTGCTGTGTTTTCTAGCACATGCTCCTGAGTGGCTTGGCTTTGACCTGGTGCTGTTCCTTCACACACTGGATGCAACCTCAGTTTTGTTTGACTCTGGCTTTGTGCCCCTCCCATCCATGGCTTTGGATTGGGTCAAGAGGTGGCTTCTGACCAACACGCCTGTCCGAGGATCTTGAAAGGCTTGCAACTCACTCATCTACAGTAGGGGTCTCCAAACGTTTTGGCCAGAGGGCCACATCAATATCTGGCATGGTGTTGAGGGCCGGAAAAAAATATAAATATAAAATTTAAATAAATTAATTAAAGATGGAACTTAGATGAGTGAATAACTGAATGAATGGGCTCATTCATACCACCTCTCTGGCCTTCAGAACACCCTCCAGACACAATGAGAGCCCAGTTCTGGTCATGTTCAGTTGAGTGGGCCAGAGGCTTTCAGGGGACAAGATGTTGGCCCCGGGCCAGATAGAGGCTTGCTGCGGGCTGCATCTGGCCCCCAGGCCGGGGTTTGGAGACCCCTGATCTACAGCTTTGAGCTCCTGGGCAGGGAGAATAGTAATTTTGGCATTTTTGATCCTGACTGCCTTGAAGGACTTTGATTCTACAAGGCTTGGGCATAATGCCTGTGAGTCTGACTGATGAATATGTTTCTAACTTAATCCAGAATGCCACATGGAAAAACCATCTGTGAGGATATTTTGAAGGAAACAGATGGAAAAGGAAGTGATTCCTCTGAATGTAGTCTAAGATTTACATTATCCTCCATGAACTTCCATGTAGTCCCTATGTTTATATAATTTATCACTATTTCCTTAGACAGTTCAGATTAGAAGCCTGCATGAGCTCATGTTCTTGTTAATTTTGAGCCTGAACTATTCACCTTTAAAGGCCAATTTGGTGGTGTGAAACAAAAGGGAGGAGAGTGACAGACTGAGCAAATGAACTACGGTCATATCCTGCTGCAGCTCATCCTGGTGCAGCCTCCAAAAGATATACCATGCCAATTCTTCTGAGGTTCAGAAGGTGCAACCTGGGACTGGGCATCTGTCAGAGCCTGACAGCACTTCAATTTCTTTTCTTTTTTTTTCAAACCTCCCCCCTCTCAAATCTCTCAAACATCTCCTTCAAACCAATCTCCAGTGCAGAATTATTGCTCACTTTCCTACATGCTTCAAATATATATGTTTATTATACATGCCTTCGTGTCCACCTCTCAGTCGTTTTCTTCCACAGAAGTAGAAAAAGACTGGAAAAACATGTGGGAAATGGAAGAAGGCTGGGGATAGGCTTGTGGGAAATGGCCAGCCCTCTCGCTTCTCTTCTTATCTACAGATTTAAGTCCTTCATCTGAAAACCTGAGAAGGAGGCTCAACCCTGAAGTTCTGGGGTTTACCCCAGACTCCTGGCAACCTTATCAAAAGACCAAGCAACATTTCTGTACCACTGCCTGTACTGACTTCCATGTAATGTTGAACTCTAATGAAAGGGGTTCAGACGTAATCTTAAATCATGAAGCTCAAGGGAACTTCTGGCTTGTATACTTGCTTCTCGCATTTCATAATCTCTCACACTCCAGAAGAAAGTGAAAGCTTTTGCTTACACTTTAAGAAGAAACTGCACCTCCCCATTAAGTACAAACTAAGAACCCAATCCTAAGCATGTCTACTCAGAAATAAGTTCCATTATAGTCAAAGGTGCATACTCCCAGGTAAGTGTGATTGTGGCTTAAAGGAATTATGATTGTGGCTTAAAGGAATTATGTTTGCTAACTAGAGCTAAAACAAATTCCAATATAAAACTATGGTTTATTTCTAGTTTGATATCTTGGTTTGTTCTATTTAGTCAACTAGTTAAACTCTCCAAGTTTGCATGCAATCTGGAAGTGTGGTTTGTTCCTAAATTGTTTTAATTTTTTTTTTGTAGTTTTTAATTCTGTAAGCTGCTTTGATTGCCCTTACAGGAAGAAAGACAGAGTATAAATTCTTAAAATAAGATAAACTGAAAGGAAATTTTTCATACTCCTCTTGTGTGGGAGAGGGTAGGGAACAGCACAGGACCCTACGACTCTCTCAGGCTCATTCATGCAACAGTAAACCATAGTTTAGTGTTACATCTGAACTGGGTGATTTTGTTTTGAAAGCACAAGTCCCTAATTAGGACTGCTGTGGAGAAATATTGACCAGAAAATTTGCAATAAATTGCTCTGTGATTACTGAAAGACCCCCAAATTATCCCAAGCCTGAATTAGGCCCCTTTGATCATTATTTCATTCGTCAAATATTTTTATAATGTCCAAAAGCTTAAAAAAATTCAGCAGCTTGAGTTTTAGGAGATGTAATGCATTGAGATCCATGAACGATTGTAGAAAAGCTTTTGTTGAGAGTGTGGGTGGAAAGCAGCACAGGCAATCAGCAGACCACCAGGATCCTTGTTAAAGACACAGGAATCTGCCCAGACCCTACTGACAGCTTGAAGTTCATACTGCAATCTACAAAGCCACCAGGCAAGCACAGTGGGAGGCAACTTCCTGGATTCCTCAGGGAACCTCCTCTTCAAAGTTCTTTTCTGCAGTCTGAAAGTGCTGGCAGGACCCAG
Source organism: Tiliqua scincoides (assembly GCF_035046505.1). NCBI lineage: Eukaryota > Metazoa > Chordata > Lepidosauria > Squamata > Scincidae > Tiliqua > Tiliqua scincoides. The sequence goes on along the minus strand of NC_089827.1, from coordinate 78,526,320 downwards.
CAAACAGCTGATCAGCCAAATATGTCACTCACTTTTCAGTGATTGAGCCTGGAGTTCCCCCTTTACTTCAGGCCTCTGTGCTCTGCACGGTGGCGTAGCTGTAGGGGGGGCAGAGCACTCAGCCCGGCAGGGAGTCTCAGCAGGGTGGGCAAGCGGCCCCTCCCTTCGGAGCCATTCCTGGTGGGGGGGGCAAAAGGAGCCGGAGGGAGGGGCTACTTGCCCAACCTGCTGAAGCTCCCTGCCAGGTTGAGTGCTCCGCCCCCCCAGCTACGCCACCGGCTCTGAACCATCAGCAGGACAGGCAATGGTTGCTTGCAGTCCTGGTGTCCTGTCCACCAACCAGGCACGTGTTATTCTTGCAATAATCTTCCTGCTCATTCAAATCACCTGTATTGCTTTGTATTGCAAATCACATCCACACACCCAAGTGCTCTTCTCCCTGATATTCTCTTTAAGTTTTTCCTCCACTGACAGTCCAAAACCACCTACACTTCCTGGCACAAATGCAGCGGCACAGGCTACGCTGCATCTCACAAAGTTTAGCAGGCTGAAAGTCTCCTCAAGGTGAAGGACCATTTGTTTCCCTGCCCTTCACAATGAGTCAACTCAGACCTGCGCCAGCTATATAACCATGTTGATCCATGTTGCCAAATTGGGCCTGAAAAGGGGACTAGGGTATGGTGTATGCTGGTACCGCCAATTCCCCCTCCAGGGCCCAATCCACCCCCACTCTCATCGTTGCCCTACAGCACAGCACTTACCTGCTCTGGCAGTCATGGTTCCATTTGATGGACCCGGTGGGAAGGACTTGGCCTTCCGGTCAGCAGTCCTAAGTAGAGTGCTGTTGTCGTGTGCTTTATGGTATGTTTGTGACAGTTTGTGCTGGTGGAGCACATGCTCTGCTGAAGCAGGGGCCAGACAGGATTGGGCCATGAGTCTTCTTTCTTTAAACTGGGTTTTAGCTGGGAGATTGGTCTCTCTCTCACCCACCCACAAGCGGCAGTAAGTATTCCAACTCATGTGCTGCATAGCGTCATATGCCAATTTTACTTTTCATGTGACGATGTGGCAAAATGATACCACTGGGTGTCTGCTCTGCCAATACACTTCATGCAATGGATGAGTTGGGCTCTAGTTCACCAAAGTTTAGGCCACAATTAGGGCACAATCCTAACCAACTTTCCAGCACTGGCATAACTGTGCCGGTGGGGCACGTGCAGCCTCCTGCAGTTGGGGGGCAGTCACGGAGGCCTCCTCAAAGTAAGGCAATGTTTGTTCCTTTACCTCAGAGTTGCATTGCCCTTATGTCAGTACTGGGAAAATTGGTTAGGATTGCAGCCTAAATCTGTTAATCTTGCCAGAAGACCTTTTGTAGCTTAATCTGCATAAAACTTATTTTGCTATGTAAACTGCTTAGTGAACACTTTTTAAATTAAAATAGCACTGTATAAGTATTTTCTTCATAGTGATAAAAAAATGTTTACCCCATATAGAGTAATATTTTTCCATTCATCCCATGCAATACTGCAGGTGTTCAGAAACTAATGAGTTTAATGTTAATCAAATAAATCACACATATCCTACTTACCTGAGCTGGCTTCTTCTGGACCACCTGTTGTGGCTACAAAGATAAAAACAAAAAACACAACTTAGATAATTTGCAAAATTGAAAATTTCTCAATTTTCTGGTGTCATCATATAGGAGAGAAGATCTTAGTTTTGGCAAGAACAGAGAAATGGTGACAGTCCCCTTTGCTAAACATAAACTTAGAAATTCATATTATAATATTATTAGAACCACAGTTGTCCTCCAGTATCCAAAGGGGAGACATTCTTGCTGCTACAGATACTCAAAACTGTAGCAGCAAACCCTTTACTTACTTTTGCTCTGTGTAAGCCTTTCAAACTGCTTCCTCTTCGCAGACTGCTTGTTAGTACTCACACCCTCCAAACTGCTTCTTTTTCTTCTTCTTCTTCACACCTGCTTGTTACTGCTAACAAGCAGGTGTGTAGAGGAAGCAGTTAGGAGGGCTGCAAATGAGCAAACAAAACAGAAAGAGATGAGATGAGCTTGAAAGGGAAAATTTGTGAACCACAGATACCTGAAACCACAGAGTCCACTGATGTAGGGAGCACCCCATACATAGGCATTCCCCGGTATCCATGTGGAATATGTTCCTGTCCCCCTGAGGATATCAGAAATCACAGATTAGGGGAAACCCTGACTATGCAGCCCTCCTCATTCCATTACCTTTGTTTATGTTGATTACATTTGCACTGAAATAAGAACGTGTCTTGCTTTAACAAACGCTATAAGCAGAAAACTTACAGCAAGATGAGCAGGCAAGGCAGCTGCTAGCTCCTTCCCCGCCCCCCCCCCCACAGCCCCTCTTCACCCCATTACTTTGGGGGCCAAGATAGCCTAAAAGAGAGACTAAGGACATACATTAACTTTCTGTTCGCTCTTTGTCTCCCTTTTAGGCTGCAGACTGCCTGCCGGCTCATCTTGCTAGAAGTTTTCTGCTTATAGTGTTTGTTAAAGCAAAAAGCATTCTTACTTCAGCATGAAGGTAATCAACATAAACAAATGGGCACAGGGGGGGGGGCTGGATCCACAGATGAATGGGGGGGGAATCTGTATTTCTAAGCTTCCATTTTGTAAAACAAATTAATCAGGAGGGGACAACTTTCACAGCACAATTCATAAATCATCTGATGACGTACATAAGAACTATAAAGCGGGCACATTTGCACAGAAGTTCCTTAAAAGGTTCCATTACTCTTCACAGCATTCCTAAAGTCCAGGTATATGTAATAGCTGTTGTTAAGGGCCACCCAGATTTGTGTATAGCATTGTTTTGTTCCAGAAGATTTCTATATGTCCTTTGTGGTTGGAACTTGGGTGGGGATGAGTTTTTTTTGTTTTTTAGAATATGTTCTCATGGCATTTTATTCTTTTCACTCAGTCAAAATGAGGGCAAAAATATAACGGCCTTTTGAATAAGGAGGGTCTGATTTCAATCCTCATGGAGCTTGCAGGAATTGCTCCATGAGGAACATGAGCAAGAGGAACTTATAGCTTACTGAATTGAGAACAGTTCATGCACAAAGCAACTTAACTGACAGAGGAACCAAACTATAAAACCCTTCACAGAAAAAGACAAGTATTATTTATTTGTTTCATTTATACCCTGCCTTATGTCCAGGAAGCTCAGGGACAGTGTATGTTGTTCTTTATCCCAGCATTTATCTCCACAACAACCCTGTGAGATGATGATGATGATGATGATGGTGAGTGTTATTATTATTATTATTAATATTATTATTAATATTATTATTATTTCTACCCCTCTTTTCTCCCCGGAGGGGCAGGCAGCTTACAACAAGGTTAAAACAAATTAAAAAACATAATTTAAAAACAGATGAAAGCAACATATCATAAAAACAGTAGTCAGATAAAAAAAGTAGTCAGGTAAAAAGAGCATAGAGCAGCAAATCATAAAAGAATCAGGCCTGTAACCAGGTATTTAAAAAGATATTAAAAGACATTAAAAAAGGCCGGGAACTCAGAAGGCTTGTCTAAACAGAAGGGCCTTCAGGCCTCGCTGAAAAGTCTCAAGAGAGGGAGCCATTCTCAAGTCAAGGGGAAGGGAGTTCCATAGCGTTGGTGCCACTACTGAGAAGGCCCTATTTCTTGCCGCCGCCCCATGTACCTCCCTAGGCGGCGGCACTTGTAAAAAGGTCTTCTCTGATGACCTAAGAGGACGAGCCGGATTGTACGGGAGTAGGCGGTCTCTAAGATACCCTGGCCCAGAGCAGTATAGGGCTTTAAAGGTCAATACCAGCACCTTGAATTGGGCCCGGAAACGAATGGGCAGCCAGTGCAGCTGCTGGAGAAGCGGACTGACAGAGTCGAACCACCTACCTCCAGTAACCACACGGTCTGCCGCATTCTGCACTAGTTGCAGTTTCCGAACTGTCTTCAAGGGCAGCTCCACATAGAGTGCGTTACAGTAATTTAACCTCGACGTCACCGTGGCATGGATCACTGTGGCCAGGTCTGCACGATCCAAGTACGGCTGCAGATGGCACATCAGCCGAAGCTGAACAAAGGCCCCCCTAGCCACAGCTGCCACCTGGGAATCCAGGAGCAGATGCGAGTCCAGGTGGACTCCCAAGCTGCAGACCTGCTCCTTCAGGGGGAGTGCAACCCCATTCAGCACAAGCTGATAGTCCAGCACCTGCATCGAGGATTTCCGAACCAGGAGAGCCTCTGTCTTATCCGGATTTAATTTCAGCTTGTTAGCCCCCATTCAGATCCTCACTGCCTCCAGACAGCGCTCCAGGCCCTCAACCGCCACCCTGAAGTCTGGAGAAAAGGAAAGATAGAGCTGGGTGTCATTGGCATATTGATGGCACCCCACTCCAAAGCCCCAGATGACCTCTCCCAGCGGTTTCATGTAGGTGTTAAATAGCATGGGGGAAAGAATTGAACCCTCTGGCACCCCGCACCTCAAGGGCCAGGGTGTCGAACAGGCATCCCCCAGCACCACAATCTGGGACCGATCCTCCAAGTAGGAGCGGAACCACCGCAAAACAGTGCCTCCAATTCCCAACTTGGCCAGTCGGCCCAGAAGGATACCATGGTCGATGTTATCGAAAGCCACTGAGAGGTCCAGCAGGACCAACAGGGACGCACTCCCCCTGTCCAGTCCCCGGCGTAGGTCATCCACCAAGGTGACCAAGGCAGTTTCCATCCCAAAGCCCGGCCTGAAACCAGATTGAAAAGGATCCAGATAATCTGCTTCATCCAAGACCCTCTAGAGTTGAGACGCCACCACCCGCTCAATTACCTTGCCCAGAAACGGGATGTTGGAGACTGGCCAGTAGTTGTCTAATACAGTGGAATCCAGGGAGGTCCTCTTCAGGAAGGGGCGAACCATTGCCCATTTCAAAGCGCGAGGTAACATCCCCTCCATCAAGGAAGAGTTGACCACCCTCCCTGTCCACTCAGCCAGTCCACCCCGGGCAGCTCTTATCAGCCAAGCTGGGCAAGGATCAAGCAGGCAGGCAGATGGCCTCACACTCCGAAGGAGTCTGTCCACATCCTCAAGCTGTACAAGCTGAAAAGAATCCCACAACACCGGACAAGCAGTTGCCAAGGGGACATCATCAGACATTGTCAATGTGGCATCCAAGTTGCGACGAATATGATCGATTTTATCTGCAAAATGTTGCGCAAACACGTCACAGCGGCTGACCGTGTGTTCCTCCTGGTCAACTGGAGGGGCCTGATGGAGGAGGCCCCTGCACCACATGGAACAGCTCTGCCAGATGGTTCTCAGCAGATGCAATGGTAGCAGAGAAGAAAGATCTCTTCACTGCTACCACCACCACGGAATAGGCTCTGTAATGAGCTCTACTCCATGTCCGATCAGATTCATCACAAGTTTTCTGCCACTGTCGGCTAAGTAGTTTAGGCTAGGCTACCTAGATAGGCTAGGCTGAAAAAAGCAACTGACCTAAAGGAGCAGCCAGGGAGCTTCATGTTCAAATGGAGATTTGATCCCTGCCACTCTTACCACTACACCCCATTGGCTCTCAAGCATCTTCTGGAGCAGGACACAAGCACACAGAAGATATTTCAACTGAAGGTCAGATTTTCAAAAGCTCCTGGTACTCAAGTTTATAAGACACATTAGCAAGAGACTTTGGCTCTCATTATACTGTGTTCTGAGTTCAGCTGAAAATATGAACAGCCAGGAACTTTTAAGGTTCTGGCACCATTAAAAATTGAAACTGCTTTTTTAATTAGAAAAACCATAATACTGTATAATCTACCCACAGAGAAAGAAAACAGATGACCATGGAGAAATACAAGAATCAAAGCATCAAATAGATATAAAAGGAAGCTCAAACCTCTGGTATTTTTATTCTGCTTTGTGAACCCTTTTGTCCAAAAGTGTTAAATAAAAATAATAGTCATGTATCTTATTCTCACCTGCCTGTTAAGCCCTTGGTGGAAGACTGGGATAGCACCAGCTTGCCCCACCCCTGGACATGTGGAGGTTGAGGGTAGAGCCAGACGTCACATCCCCAACCCCCCTCCTCAAATATATAAAATGATTCAAGAACAGGGTCATAGTCAATAGGGCTAAAAAATTTTCATATGGATGTGCTGAGGACAGACATGTCCTGTGATACGTTTATGACTACTTATCAAGGTCCAAAATGCAATGCATCAGGTAAGGCCTGCGATGCTTTGATCAGAATCACCATGTCGATATCCCTCGGTGCGTGGATCATGCCCAACCCATCACCATATATTCCCAGTGGGTCCTGGTGCTGTAAGAAGACTCTATGCTCTGTGCATCGAGGAGAC